>NC_084748.1:44601559-44636559 GCF_033978785.1 Entelurus aequoreus | reverse complement strand
GCGGGGAATGGAACCTTCCACGGCGTCACACTAAAGTACACCACTTTTACACTTCACCAATCACACTAAAGTACACCACTTTTACACTTCAACAATAACACTAAAGTACACCACTTATACACTTCACCAATAACACTAAAGTACACCACTTTTACACTTCATCAATAACACTAAAGTACACCACTTTTACACTTCAACAATAACACTAAAGTACACCACTTTTACACTTCGCCAATAACAGTAAAGTACACCACTTTTACACTTCGCCAATAACAGTAAAGTACACCACTTTTACACTTCGCCAATAACACTAAAGTACACCACTTTTACACTTCACCAATAACACTAAAGTACACCACTTTTACACTTCACCAATAACACTAAAGTACACCACTTTTACACTTCACCAATAACACTAAAGTACACCACTTTTACACTTCAACAATAACACTAAAGTACACCACTTTTACACTTCACCAATAACACTAAAGTACACCACTTTTACACTTCGCCAATAACACTAAAGTACACCACTTTTACACTTCGCCAATAACACTAAAGTACACCACTTTTACACTTCGCCAGTAACACTAAAGTACACCACTTTTACACTTCGCCAATAACACTAAAGTACACCACTTTTACACTTCGCCAATAACACTAAAGTACACCACTTTTACACTTCGCCAATAACACTAAAGTACACCACTTATACACTTCGCCAATAACACTAAAGTACACCACTTTTACACTTCGCCAATAACACTAAAGTACACCACTTTTACACTTCGCCAATAACACTAAAGTACACCACTTTTACACTTCACCAATAACACTAAAGTACACCACTTTTACACTTCACCAATAACACTAAAGTACACCACTTTTACACTTCACCAATAACACTAAAGTACACCACTTTTACACTTCACCAATAACACTAAAGTACACCACTTTTACACTTCACCAATAACACTAAAGTACACCACTTTTACACTTCACCAATAACACTAAAGTACACCACTTTTACACTTCAACAATAACACTAAAGTACACCACTTTTACACTTCAACAATAACACTAAAGTACACCACTTTTACACTTCAACAATAACACTAAAGTACACCACTTTTACACTTCAACAATAACACTAAAGTACACCACTTTTACACTTCAACAATAACACTAAAGTACACCACTTTTACACTTCACCAATAACACTAAAGTACACCACTTTTACACTTCAACAATAACACTAAAGTACACCACTTTTACACTTCGCCAATAACACTAAAGTACACCACTTTTACACTTCACCAATAACACTAAAGTACACCACTTTTACACTTCACCAATAACACTAAAGTACACCACTTTTACACTTCACCAATAACACTAAAGTACACCACTTTTACACGTCACCAAAAACACTAAAGTACACCACTTTTACACTTCACCAATAACACTAAAGTACACCACTTTTACACTTCACCAATAACACTAAAGTACACCACTTTTACACTTCACCAATAACACTAAAGTACACCACTTTTACACTTCACCAATAACACTAAAGTACACCACTTTTACACTTCGCCAATAACACTAAAGTACACCACTTTTACACTTCGCCAATAACACTAAAGTACACCACTTTTACACTTCGCCAATAACACTAAAGTACACCACTTTTACACTTCGCCAATAACACTAAAGTACACCACTTTTACACTTCGCCAGTAACACTAAAGTACACCACTTTTACACTTCACCAATAACACTAAAGTACACCACTTTTACACTTCGCCAATAACACTAAAGTACACCACTTTTACACTTCGCCAATAACACTAAAGTACACCACTTATACACTTCGCCAATAACACTAAAGTACACCACTTTTACACTTCGCCAATAACACTAAAGTACACCACTTTTACACTTCGCCAATAACACTAAAGTACACCACTTTTACACTTCACCAATAACACTAAAGTACACCACTTTTACACTTCACCAATAACACTAAAGTACACCACTTTTACACTTCACCAATAACACTAAAGTACACCACTTTTACACTTCACCAATAACACTAAAGTACACCACTTTTACACTTCACCAATAACACTAAAGTACACCACTTTTACACTTCACCAATAACACTAAAGTACACCACTTATACACTTCACCAATAACACTAAAGTACACCACTTTTACACTTCACCAATAACACTAAAGTACACCACTTTTACACTTCGCCAATAACACTAAAGTACACCACTTTTACACTTCGCCAATAACACTAAAGTACACCACTTTTACACTTCGCCAATAACACTAAAGTACACCACTTTTACACTTCGCCAATAACACTAAAGTACACCACTTTTACACTTCGCCAATAACACTAAAGTACACCACTTTTACACTTCAACAATAACACAAAAGTACACCACTTTTACACTTCGCCAATAACACTAAAGTACACCACTTTTACACTTCGCCAATAACACTAAAGTACACCACTTTTACACTTCAACAATAACACTAAAGTACACCACTTATACACTTCACCAATAACACTAAAGTACACCACTTTTACACTTCACCAATAACACTAAAGTACACCACTTTTACACTTCGCCAATAACACTAAAGTACACCACTTTTACACTTCGCCAATAACACTAAAGTACACCACTTTTACACTTCGCCAATAACACTAAAGTACACCACTTTTACACTTCACCAATAACACTAAAGTACACCACTTTTACACTTCGCCAATAACACTAAAGTACACCACTTTTACACTTCGCCAATAACACTAAAGTACACCACTTTTACACTTCACCAATAACACTAAAGTACACCACTTTTACACTTCACCAATAACACTAAAGTACACCACTTATACACTTCACCAATAACACTAAAGTACACCACTTTTACACTTCACCAATAACACTAAAGTACACCACTTTTACACTTCGCCAATAACACTAAAGTACACCACTTTTACACTTCGCCAATAACACTAAAGTACACCACTTTTACACTTCGCCAATAACACTAAAGTACACCACTTTTACACTTCGCCAATAACACTAAAGTACACCACTTTTACACTTCGCCAATAACACTAAAGTACACCACTTTTACACTTCAACAATAACACAAAAGTACACCACTTTTACACTTCGCCAATAACACTAAAGTACACCACTTTTACACTTCGCCAATAACACTAAAGTACACCACTTTTACACTTCGCCAATAACACTAAAGTACACCACTTTTACACTTCACCAATAACACTAAAGTACACCACTTTTACACTTCGCCAATAACACTAAAGTACACCACGTTTACACTTCGCCAATAGCACTAAAGTACACCACTTTTACACTTCGCCAATAGCACTAAAGTACACCACTTTTACACTTGTGTGTGTGTGTGTGTGTGTGTGTGTGTGTGTGTGTGTGTGTGTGTGTGTGTGTGTGTGTGTGTGTGTGTGTGTGTGTGTGTGTGTGTGTGTGTGTGTGTGTGTGTGTGTGTGTGTGTGTGTGTGTGTGTGTGTGTGTGTGTGTGTGTGTGTGTGTGTATAAATGTGTAAATATGTATATATGTGTGTATATATATATCCAACCATCCATTTTCTACCGCTTGTCCCTTTCGGGGTCGCGGGTGGGTGTATATATATATATATATATATATATATATATATATATATATATATATATATATATATATATATATATATACAGTATACTGTGTATATATATATACAGTATACTGTGTGTATATATATATATATATATATATATATATATATATATATATATATATATATATATATATATGCTCCAATCACTCTATCACAGGAAAAAAAAAAAATATATATATATATATATACAGTATATATATATATATATATATATATATAGCGGTAGAAAATGGACGGATGGATGGATAGTTTATTACTTTATTTGAAACTGACCACTTTTTTCATTTCAGGCAAATTGATGCACTTAAAATCTTTTTTTTGTTACAGACTTAAAAACAATGTTAATACAGTTATTTTTTTGTTGTAAGTTAATCCATATTTATTTTCCTAAAGATACAATGTTATGCAGAGGTGTACTTATAACAATTTACTCAAAGAACGCATGAATGTGTTTAAAAAATAATAAAAAAGATGAGGCTCGGCTGTGTTGCAAACTTCTCCTGATTTTTTTTTTTTTCTTCCATAGAATCTGATTTTCTGCACCCTGCTGTGAGCACACCGGCCCCTCCCCCACCTCCCCCACCTCCCCCTGTCCTCTCCTCGTCCGTCAGATAAGACGGAAAGGAAATGGTTCTTCTCAGCCTTCCTATCTGGACCAAATACCTGGCTTTGTACAGCAATGCCTTATGGGTAACTATTTATTCACTTATCTGTGTATTTACTGGAGGCATTAGACTATATTCTCGGAGGATTATGCCTCGCACTTTTTACTCCCCCGGCCTACAAAAACTGATACGGATGAGTAGAAAAAAACGAATTATTACCCTGTAGAATTATTCGGAATAGTCCGGGGTGTCAAAGTCTTTTATTGAGGGCCACTTTGAAATTATGGAGGGCCGCATGTACCAGTGAATATATAAACATATAATAGAATTGTTACACAATTTGCAAAGGCGGTGACTATATTTTGTACAGATAACTTGAAAGATGACAAGCAGATATTTAAGTGTTTCATTTTCATCCATCCATCCATTTTCTACCGCTTGTCCCTTTTGGGATCGTGGGGGGTGCTGATTTAATTTTCATAACCCTAAAAACATCAGATAATATTCAAGTGTAGAAAATATGCAATTATTGAAAGGACAAACACATTTAGCCAGAAAGTGTTTTTTTGTGTTTCCAGCCTTTTGCAGGCCACATAAATGTTGTGGCGGGCCACCACATTGGCAAACTACATTAAATGGGATAGCAGGCCACCTCAAATTATGTGGTGTGCCATGTTAAAATAAAGTGGCTCACCACAAAAGCAATGTGGTGAGCCACCTTAAATGATATGGCGGGCCATATAAAAATAAAGTGGCGGAGCACAAAAACGATGTGGTGGGCCACATTAAAGTAAAGTGGTGGGGCACATTAAATTATGTGGCAGGCCACATCAAATGATGTGGTGTGCCACATTAAAATGAAGTGGCGGTCCACAAAAACAATGTGGTGGGCCAGTTTAAATGATATGGCGGGCCACATCAAATGATGTGGTGTGCCACATACAATGAAGTGGCGGTCCACAAAAACGATGTGGTGGACGACTTTTAATGATATGGCGGGCCACATAAAAAATAAAGTGGCTGAGCACAAAAACAATGTGGTGGGCGACTATAAATGATATGGCGGGCCACATCAAATGATGTGGTGTTCCACATTAAAATGAAGTGGCGGTCCACAAAAACGACATGGTGGTCCACTTTAAATGATATGGCGAGCCACATTAATATAAATTGGCGGAGCACAAAAACAATGTGGTGGGCCATATTTAAAATAAAGTGGCCGGCAACATTTAATGATGTGGCAGGTCACCTCAAATGATGTGGTGTGCCACATTAAAATGATGTGGCGGTCCACAAAAACGATGTGGTGGGTGACTTTAAATGATATGGCGGGCCACATCAAATGATGTTGTGTGCCACATCAAATGAAGTAGCGGTCCACAAAAACGATGTGGTGGGCGACTTTAAATGATATGGCGGGCCACATAAAAAATAAAGTGGCTGAGCACAAAAACAATGTGGTGGGCGACTTTAAATGATATGGCGGGCCACATCAAATGATGTGGTATTCCACATTAAAATGAAGTGGCGGTCCACAAAAACGACATGGTGGTCCACTTTAAATGCTATGGCGGGCCACATTAATATAAATTGGCGGAGCACAAAAACAATGTGGTGGGCCATATTTAAAATAAGGTGGTGGGGCACATTTAATGATGTGGCAGGTCACCTCAAAGGATGTGGTGTGCCACATTAAAATTATGTGGCGGTCCACAAAAACGATGTGGTGGGCGACTTTTAATGATATGGCGGGCTACATAAAAAATAAAGTGGCTGAGCACAAAAACAATGTGGTGGGCGACTTTAAATGATATGGCGGGCCACATCAAATGATGTGGTGTTCCACATTAAAATGATGTGGCGGTCCACAAAAACGACATGGTGGTCCACTTTAAATGATATGGCGGGCCACATTAATATAAAGTGGCGGAGCACAAAAACAATGTGGTGGGCCATGTTTGAAATAAAGTGGCCGTGCACATTTAATGATGTGGCAGGTCACCTCAAATGATGTGGTGTGCCACATTAAAATGATGTGGCGGTCCACAAAAACGATGTGGTGGGTGACTTTAAATGAAACGTAAAAAATAAAGTGGCGGAGCACAAAAAACGTGCCCTGTAACATTATTCTTATGTTGTATCATTTTATTGTGGACCGCCACTTCATTTTAATGTGACACACCACATCATTTGAGATGGCCTGCCACATTAAAATGAAGTGGCGGTCCACAATAAAATGATAAAACATTAGAATAATGTTACGGGGCACTTAAAATGATGTTGAGGGCCACAATAAAATGACAAGGCGGTCAACTTACAATAATGTTACGGGGCACTTTAAATGATGTTGAGGGCCACAATAAAATGATACGGCAGTCAACATTACAATAATGTTACGGGGCACTTTAAATGATGTTGAGGGCCACAATAAAATGATACAGCGGTCAACATTACAATAATGTTACGGGGCACTTTAAATGATGTTGAGGGCCACCATAAAATGAAATGGCGGTCAACTTACAATAATGTTACGGGGCACTTTAAATGATGTTGAGGGCCACCATAAAATGACAAGGCGGTCAACTTACAATAATGTTACGGGGCACTTTAAATGATGTTGAGGGCCACAATAAAATGAGACGGCGGTCAACATTACAATAACGTTACGGGGCACTTTAAATGATGTTGAGGGCCACAATAAAATGACACGGCGGTCAACTTACAATAATGTTACAGGGCACTTTAAATTATGTTGAGGGCCACAATAAAATGATACGGCAGTCAACATTACAATAATATTACGGGGCACTTTAAATGATGTTGAGGGCCACCATAAAATGATACGGCGGTCAACTTACAATAATATTACGGGGCACTTTAAATGATGTTGAGGGCCACAATAAAATGACACAGCGGTCAACATTACAATAATGTTACGAGGCACTTTAAATGATGTTGAGGGCCACAATAAAATGACACGGCGGTCAACATTACAATAACGTTACGAGGCACTTTAAATTATGTTGAGGGCCACAATAAAATGATACGGCGGTCAACATTACAATAACGTTACGAGGCACTTTAAATGATGTTGAGGGCCACTATAAAATGATACGGCAGTCAACATTACAATAATGTTACGGGGCACTTTAAATGATGTTGAGGGCCACAATAAAATGATACGGCGGTCAACTTACAATAATGTTACGGGGCACTTTAAATGATGTTGAGGGCCACAATAAAATGATACGGCAGTCAACATTACAATAATGTTACGGGGCACTTTAAATGATGTTGAGGGCCACAATAAAATGAGACTGCAGTCAACTTACAATAATGTTATGGGGCACTTTAAATTATGTTGAGGGCCACCATAAAATGATACGGCGGGCAACATTACAATAATGTTACGGGGCACTTTAAATGTTGAGGGCCACAATAAAATGATACGGCAGTCAACTTACAATAATATTACAGGGCACTTTAAATGATGTTGAGGGCCACCATAAAATGATACGGCGGTCAACTTACAATAATGTTACAGGGCACTTTAAATGATGTTGAGGGCCACAATAAAATGATACGGCAGTCAACATTACAATAATGTTACGGGGCACTTTAAATGATGTTGAGGGCCACAATAAAATGACACGGCAGTCAACATTACAATAATGTTACGGGGCACTTTAAATGATGTTGAGGGCCACAATAAAATGATACGGCGGGCAACATTACAATAATGTTACGGGGCACTTTAAATGATGTTGAGGGCCACCATAAAATGATACGGCGGTCAACATTACAATAATGTTACGGGGCACTTTAAATGATGTTGAGGGCCACAATAAAATGATACGGCAGTCAACATTACAATAATGCTACGGGGCACTTTAAATGATGTTGAGGGCCACAATAAAATGACACGGCGGTCAACATTACAATAACGTTACGGGGCACTTTAAATGATGTTGAGGGCCACAATAAAATGATACGGCAGTCAACTTACAATAATATTACGGGGCACTTTAAATGATGTTGAGGGCCACCATAAAATGATACGGCAGTCAACATTACAATAATGTTACGGGGCACTTTAAATGATGTTGAGGGCCACAATAAAATGAAATGGCGGTCAACTTACAATAATGTTACGGGGCACTATAAATGATGTTGAGGGCCACGATAAAATGACACGGCAGTCAACATTACAATAATGTTACGGGGCACTTTAAATGATGTTGAGGGCCACAATAAAATGATACAGCGGTCAACATTACAATAATGTTACAGGGCACTTTAAATGATGTTGAGGGCCACCATAAAATGATACGGCGGTCAGTTTACAATAATGTTACAGGGCACTTTAAATGATGTTGAGGGCCACCATAAAATGACACGGCAGTCAACATTACAATAATGTTACGGGGCACTTTAAATGATGTTGAGGGCCACAATAAAATGATACGGCAGTCAACATTACAATAATGTTACAGGGCACTTTAAATGATGTTGAGGGCCACAATAAAATGATACAGCAGTCAACATTACAATAATGTTACGCGGCACTTTAAATGATGTTGAGGGCCACAATAAAATGATACGGCGGGCAACATTACAATAATGTTACGGGGCACTTTAAATTATGTTGAGGGCCGCGATAAAATGACACGGCAGTCAACTTACAATAATGTTACGGGGCACTTTAAATGATGTTGAGGGCCACAATAAAATGACACGGCAGTCAACTTTACAATAATGTTACAGGGCACTTTAAATGATGTTGAGGGCCACAATAAAATGAAATGGCGGTGCGCATTCTAATGACGTGGTGGGGCATTTTAAAAATACATGGTGGGGCACATTAATGATGTGGAGGGCCACATTAATGATGTAGAGGGCCACATTTGAGAGAGTTTGACAGCTGTGCAGGTGATAGCTGCACTTGGCCACACCCTCACTGGCAGCTGGAGAGGTTTTGTTGCAAATGACACAGAAGATCTTACTAAATGAAGACTCTTGGCTCTTCAAGGTCTTCCTCTGGAAGCTGGAGCCTCCTGAGAGTGTCGGGGGGGAACTTTTGGCACCAGGCGGTGGTTTCATTTTCTCTCCTGCGAACACGCAGCCGACCACGTGGGGACCGTCATTGTCGTGTTTTCATTTATTCCTCCCCAGCTCCAGAGCCTCCTTAAATCTTTGATTGATTCACTGTTTCCCGCAGATAAAGCAGAATATATTCAAAGTCTTCCGAGCAGAAAATAGGCTCCATTAGCTTCTGTGTCTCTCGCTATCTGCCGCCATAGTTCTCCTAAGTCTCGGCCTCAAGCCCCCAAAATATCACCAAAATAATGCAACAAGCTACCTTCTCCTTTTTTTCCCCCCTTGTTGTATCTTTGCAAGAAAAAAAATGACTTTTGGCTGCAAAGTTGTCTGTGAGAATACTAATGGACCACAGGTGCGCACTAAAAAATGCTGGGTTGAAAAATAACCCAATTTTAAACCAACTGCTGGTTCAGAAAAGGACGAACCACTTATTTGAGTTATTTTAACTCATTATTTTGGGTTACATTTTTCAATCCAACTTTTGCGTTTAATTATTTCACCAAAAAGTTAAGTTATGATAACTTAATGTTGGGTTATTCCCAACCGAACTATTGGGTTGAATTATTTAACCCAAAAGTTGAGTTATGATAACTTAATGTTGGGTTTTTCCCAACCGAACTATTGAGTTGAATTATTTAACCCAAAAGTTGAGTTATGATAACTTAATGTTGGGTTATTCCCAACCGAACTATTGAGTTGAATTATTTAACCCAAAAGTTGAGTTATGATAACTTAATGTTGGGTTATTCCCAACCAAACTATTGGGTTAAATTATTTAACCCAAAAGTTGAGTTATGATAACTTAATGTTGGGTTATTCCCAACCGAACTATTGGGTTTAATTTGTTTAACCCAAAAGTTGAGATATGATAACTTAATGTTGGGTTATTTTCAACCGAACTATTGGGTTGAATTTGTTTAACCCAAAAGTTGAGTTATGATAACTTAATGTTGGGTTTTTCCCAACCGAACTATTGAGTTGAATTATTTAACCCAAAAGTTGAGTTATGATAACTTAATGTTGGGTTATTCCCAACCAAACTATTGGGTTTAATTTGTTTAACCCAAAAGTTGAGTTATGATAACTTAATGTTGGGTTATTTTCAACCGAACTATTGGGTTGAATTTGTTTAATCCAAAAGTTGAGTTATGATAACTTAATGTTGGGTTACTCCCAACCGAATTATTGGGTTGAATTATTTAACCCAAAAGTTGAGTTACGATAACTTAATGTTGGGTTATTCCCAACCGAATTATTGGGTTGAATTATTTAACCCAAAAGTTGAGTTATAATAACTTAATGTTGGGTTATTCCCAACCAAACTATTGGGTCGAATTATTTAACCCAAAAGTTGAGTTATGATAACTTAATGTTGGGTTACTCACAACCGAATTATTGGGTTGAATTATTTAACCCAAAAGTTGAGTTATGATAACTTAATGTTGGGTTATTCCCAACCAAAGTATTGGGTTGAATTATTTAACCCAAAAGTTGAGTTATGATAACTTAATGTTGGGTTATTCCGAACCAAACTATTGGGTTGAATTATTTAACCCAAAAGTTGAGTTATGATAACTTAATGTTGGGTTATTCCCAACCGAACTATTGGGTTGAATTATTTAACCCAAAAGTTGAGTTATGATAACTTAATGTTGGGTTATTCCCAACCGAACTATTGGGTTTAATTTGTTTAACCCAAAAGTTGAGTTATGATAACTTAATGTTGTGTTATTCCCAACCAAATAATTGGGTTGAATTATTTAACCCAAAAGTTGAGTTATGATAACTTAATGTTGGGTTATTCCCAACCCAACTATTGAGTTGAATTATTGAACCCAAAAGTTGAGTTATGATAACTTAATGTTGGGTTATTCCCAACCAAACTATTGAGTTGAATTTGTTTAACCCAAAAGTTGAGTTATGATAACTTAATGTTGGGTTACTCCCAACCGAATTATTGGGTTGAATTATTTAACCCAAAAGTTGAGTTATGATAACTTAATGTTGGGTTATTCCCAACCGAACTATTGGGTTGAATTATTTAACCCAAAAGTTGAGTTATGATAACTTAATGTTGGGTTATTCCCAACCAAATTATTGGGTTGAATTATTTTACCCAAAAGTTGAGTTATGATAACTTAATGTTGGGTTACTCCCAGCCGAACTATTGGGTTGAATTATTTAACCCAAAAGTTGAGTTATGATAACTTAATGTTGGGTTATTCCCAACCAAATTATTGGGTTGAATTATTTAACCCAAAAGTTGAGTTATGATAACTTAATGTTGGGTTATTCCCAACCGAATTATTGGGTTGAATTATTTAACCCAAAAGTTGAGTTATGATAACTTAATGTTGGATTATTCCCAACCAAATTATTGGGTTGAATTATTTAACCCAAAACTTGAGTTATGATAACTTAATGTTGGGTTATTCCCAACCAAATTATTGGGTTGAATTATTTTACCCAAAAGTTGAGTTATGATAACTTAATGTTGGGTTATTCCCAACCGAACTATTGGGTTGAATTATTTAACCCAAAAGTTGAGTTATGATAACTTAATTTTGGGTTATTCCCAACCGAACTATTGGGTTTAATTTGTTTAACCCAAAAGTTGAGTTATGATAACTTAATGTTGGGTTATTCCCAACCAAATTATTGGGTTGAATTATTTAACCCAAAAGTTGAGTTATGATAACTTAATGTTGGGTTATTCCCAACCGAATTATTGGGTTGAATTATTTAACCCAAAAGTTGAGTTATGATAACTTAATGTTGGATTATTCCCAACCAAATTATTGGGTTGAATTATTTAACCCAAAACTTGAGTTATGATAACTTAATGTTGGGTTATTCCCAACCAAATTATTGGGTTGAATTATTTTACCCAAAAGTTGTTTTATGATTACTTAATGTTGGGTTATTCCCAACCGAACTATTGGGTTGAATTATTTAACCCAAAAGTTGAGTTATGATAACTTAATGTTGGGTTACTCCCAACCGAATTATTGGGTTGAATTATTTAACCCAAAAGTTGAGTTATGATAACTTAATGTTGGGTTATTTTCAACCGAATTATTGGGTTGAATTTGTTTGACCCAAAAGTTGAGTTATGATAACTTAATGTTGGGTTATTCCCAACCAAACTATTGGGTTGAATTATTTAACCCAAAAGTTGAGTTATGATAACTTAATGTTGGGTTATTCCCAACCGAACTATTGGGTTTAATTATTGAACCCAAAAGTTGAGTTATGATAACTTAATGTTGGGTTATTCCCAACCCAACTATTGGGTTGCGCAATTTAGCGCTCCTTGAACCAATAGTTGGTTAAAAATGATACATTTTACTGCTGTTTTGTCCTACTCCTTCTTAACTACTGATCTAAATTAGTTGTATTCCATTAAAATATACTCAAAAGCAAGATATGAGTGACATTTGTTTACAATAATTGCCGTGTATGGTCATAGTAGTTCTATACAGCATTCATGTACATACTGTAAAATGTGTGATTGTAAATAATGTTAATGAGATTAATCCTTAATAAAATTCCCTACAATAAAAAAGTAACGTTTTAATAAAAAAATTTTTAAAAAAAGCCTTTTACCCCAAAATGCGTTACTCATTGAAAAACAACCCAAAATTGGTTCATAGTTTTGAAAACCCAGAAATTGAGTTAAAATAATACCCTTATAACCCAAAAAATGGGTTGCTCTTCATAAAAATAACTCCAAAATGTTACCCAACACTCGCAACTCGTAAATTGTGTTATCAAAATAACTATGTATTTTTTAGTGTGTCAAACTCAAGGTTTGGGGGCCAGTTCTGGCCCGCCGCATCATTTAATGCGGCCCACGAAAGCCTGGGAAAAAATGGGTTTCCACAAAATACTTTGAAAAAAATGTTTTTATGACTAAACGCACTTGTTCTTTCAATTTTGACAGAGAAAAAAAATGCAAATATTAAACTTTAATATTATCTGATCATGCCAATTATATTATTATATTGCAAAACGATTTTTCTGAGACAAAAACAAATAGTTCAATATCTGCTTGTCACCTTTATTTGTGATTATAAAGCAAGTTATACATAAAAAGAAAAAAATCGAATAATCAAATGCACGTGCCTATCGATTAATCGTGATTAATCACAGGTTATTACCCGCATGCATAATGTGAATTTTTTTTTCTTTTTTCTTTTCTTTAATGCAGCCCTCTGAAAGCAGCCATTACTGCGATGTGGCCCACAATGAAAATGAGTTTGACTCCCCTGACATTATTTTTTTTAATTCGAGGGAAGGGGAAAGTCTCAATTACTTAAAAAATGCAGTTTTGCAAAATCATGGGTTTTTTGGGGGGGGGGGGGTTTGGTATTCTTTTTTTTAAGTCACATTTTTCCTTTCTTGCGGTCCGACAGCCACCATGCATATTAATATTGCAGCACAATGCAACATTATCATCACAATGACCTGCTGCACCATGCAGGAGTTCCTTTGTTGTTATTATTATTATTATTTTTATTATTATTATTTTTATTTTTATTTTTTTTAATTATTATTATTTTATTTATTTATTATTATTATCATTATTATTATTATTATTATTATTTGTATGATTTAAAAGGACACACACATTTCGATCCAACACACAATTATAGACACGCGTGAACAAACGCACACTCCTGGACGTGACTTTCCACGCGTCACGCTCTTTGCAACACTCCCTTTTCTCTCTTTTGACATTTTTCGGTGTAATCGTTTTAAGGCGTCCCACAACTTTGCTGTGGCTTCGTGCACGACGCGGATCATTGACTTTGGGACAACCACTGCGAGAGGAAACGCGATTTGTTCTAGTTGCCACGCGTGTGCGTGTCACTCACATTATATAACTCGCCTTTATAATATAACACATGCATTGAGGAACTATTTTAAAGTGCAAAGTCAAATATAATGTGTTATTCGATCTGTATTTTTATTTTTTTTTCACCCTAAAGCCACTTAAAATCATATTTGATTTTATGTTATTGGATAAAATGTTATTCCAAATTGATTTTATTACCAATATTATTCCCTTTTTTTTTTTTTTTTTTTTTTTTTGCAGAAGACAAATGCACTCATGGGTCAATTCATTAGGTACACCTGCGCTATATCCATTTGATATCAACTTTAATAATAAAGCCCTTTCAAAACAAGTAAAAAAAAACAAAAAAATATGTAATTCTAAAAAGGTAAAACATGTTAAAAAAAAGAAAAAAAGAGATGAAAGAATTATCTGATTTTTATCAGAAGGTTTCAACAAAATGTTGTATTCAAAATAACTTCCATAATATGTTTCTGTTTTGTAAATATTCTTTGTATAAAAAAAATGTCACTCATATCTGGCTTTTGGGTACATTTGAGTGGAATAAAAATAATTTGGATCAGTAGTAGCACAAACCAGCATGTCAATGTATCATTTTTAACCAACTATTGGGTCAAGGGGCACTAAAATTGTGCAACCCAATAGTTGGGTCTGGAATAACCCAACATTGAGTTAGCATGACTCAACTTTTGGGTTGAATAATTCAACCCAATTGTGAATAACCCAACATTGAGTTAACACACCTCGACTTTTTAGCGAAATAATTCAACGAAAAAATTGGGTTGAAAAAATGAACCCAAAATGTTGAGTTAAAATAACTCAAATTGGGGGTTTGTCCTTTTCTGAACCAGCAGTTGGGTTTAAATTGGGTTATTTTTTGAACCCAACATTTTTTTTAAGTGTGTACCGACTGCAACCACAGTAATAATACATTGGTACCAATTTCATGTCAAAAAATATATTTTTGTCTTTATTTTAAGGCAATTGAATTAAGAACGTGCCACGGGGGACTAGCAGAGTTGTGTTCCTGGCCCAAGATTTTTAACCCAACATTTTTTTTAGTGTGTACTGCAACCGTGATAATAATACATTGGTGCCAATTTCATGTCAAAAAATATATTTTTGTCTTTATTTTAAGGCAATTTAATTAAGAACGTGCCATGGGGGACTAGCAGGGTTGTGTTCCTGGCCCAAAATTAGGGGTTTGTCCTTTTCTGAACCAGCAGTTGGGTTTAAATTGGGTTATTTTTTTAACCCAACATTTTTTTTAAGTGTGTACCGACTGCAACCACGATAATAATACATTGGTGCCAATTTCATGTCAAAAAATATATTTTTGTCTTTATTTTAAGGCAATTTAATTAAGAACGTGCCAAGGGGGACTAGCAGAGTTGTGTTCCTGGCCCAAGATTTTTAACCCAACATTTTTTTTTAGTGTGTACTGCAACCGTGATAATAATACATTGGTGCCAATTTCATGTCAAAAAATATATTTTTGTCTTTATTTTAAGGCAATTTAATTAAGAACCTGCCATGGGGGACTAGCAGAGTTGTGTTCCTGGCCCAAGACTGTCCTGGACTAAAGTGCATCTCAAACACTGTCTAAACGGGTTATGAGCAGAATCACAATGGACTTGTTACCTCTCTCTCTCTCTCTCTCCCCCCTCACCCCTCTCTCTCCCCCTCTCTCTCTCTCTTTCCTGACCCCACGGATCGCCCGCCCACCCCCACGACAAGACAACGGCGTCTTTTCCTTTGAAAGGAAACTGCAAACAACCTCGGCGTGCACATTTCAGGCCTCGTTCTCACAATGCATGAATATAAGTAAGGTTTTTATTCTGAAACTAACGCACCGGACGTTTTAAAGTGAGGAGAAAATATTATTTTTGCACACATTTGCAAAAATCCAACATATAGGTTTTTAGTCAATATAACTAAATGTTGATTAAAATGTGTATAAAAAGTGCATTTTATGCACATTCTAGACGAATTAAAGCTGAGTCAAGTACCTTCAATTAAGTATTTATTCTATGGCATGTTTAAAAAAAGAAGAGAAAAGGGGAAAAAAGAATTAATCGACAATGTTTACGGTTTTACTTTGTCTGAAAATGACATTTCAGGCCTTGTTCTCACAATGCATGAATATAAGTAAGGTTTTATTCTGAAACTACCAGACCGGACGTTTTTTAAAGTGAAGGGAAAATAAGCCAATATTCTTTTTTGCACACATTTGCAAAAATCCAACATATAGGTTTTTAGTCAATATAACAAAATGTGTATAAAAAAGTGCATTTTATGCATATTCTAGACGAATTAAAGCTGAGTAAAGTACCTTAAATTAAGTATTTATTCTATGGCATGTTTAAAAAAAGAAGAGAAAAAGGAAAAAAAGAATGAATGGACAATGTTTACAGTTTCATTTTGTCCGAAAAGGACATTTCAGGCCTTGTTCTCACAATGCACGAATATAAAGTAAGGTTTTATTCTGAAATTACCAGACCGGACGTTTTAAAGTGAAGGGAAAATAAGCCAATATTCTTTTTGCACACATTTGCAAAAATCCAACATATAGGTTTTTAGTCAATATAACAAAATGTGTATAAAAAAGTGCATTTTATGCACATTCTACCCGAATTAAAGCTGAGTAAAGTACCTTCAATTAAGTATTTATTCTATGGCATGTTTAAAAAAAGAAGAGAAAAAGGAAAAAAAGAATGAATGGACAATGTTTACAGTTTCATTTTGTCCGAAAAGGACATTTCAGGCCTTGTTCTCACAATGCATGAATATAAGTAAGGTTTTATTCTGAAATTACCAGACCGGACGTTTTTAAAGTGAAGGGAAAATAAGCCAATATTCTTTTTTGCACACATTTGCAAAAATCCAACATGCAGGTTTTTAGTCAATATAACAAAATGTTAATTAAAATGTGTATAAGAAAGTGCATTTTATGCACATTCTAGACAAATTAAAGCTTAAATTAAGAATGTATTCCATGGCATGTTTAAAAAAAGAAGGGAAAAAGGAAAAAAAAAAATTAATCGACAATGTTTACAGTTTCATTTTGTCCGAAAAGGACATTTCAGGCCTTGTTCTCACAATGCATGAATATAAGTAAGGTTTTATTCTGAAACTACCAGACCGGACGTTTTTTAAAGTGAAGGGAAAATAAGCCAATATTCTTTTTGCACACATTTGCAAAAATTCCACATATAGCTTTTTAGTTAATATAACAAAATGTTAATTAAAATGTGTATAAGAAAGTGCATTTTATGCACATTCTAGACGAATTCAAGTTTAAATTAAGTATTTCTTCTATGGCATGTTTAAAAAAAGAAGAGAAAAAGGGAAAAAAATAATGAATCAACAATTTTTACGGTTTCATTTTGTCCAAAAAGGACATTTCAGGCCTTGTTCTCACAATGCATGAATATAAAGTAAGGTTTTATTCTGAAACTACCAGACCGGACGTTTTAAAGTGAAGAAAAAATATTATTTTTGCATACATTTGCAAAAATCCAACATATAGGTTTTTAGTCAATGTAACAACATGTTAATTAAAACGTGTATTAAAAAAAGTGCATTTTATGCACATTCTAGACGAATTAAGGCTTAATTGAAGTATTTCTTCTATGGCATGTTTAAAAAAAGAAGAGAAAAGGGGGGGAAAAAAGAATGAATCAACAATGTTTACGGTTTTAATTTGTCCGAAAAGGACATTTCAGGCCTTGTTCTCACAATGCATGAAGATAAAGTAAGGTTTTATTCTGAAACTACCGCACCGGACGTTTTAAAGTGAGGGGAAAATAATCAAATGCACACATTTGCAAAAATCCAGCATCTTGCATATGAGTTTTTAGTCAATATAACATGTTAATTAAAATGTGTATAAAAAAGTGCATTTTATGCACATTCTTAGTAAAGTTCCTTAAATTAAGTATTTATTTTATGACATGTTCAATAAAAATAATGTATTAACAATGTTTACGGTTTCACTTTGCCCGAAAAGGAGTAGGAAGAAGCAGAGTGCAACATGCAAAATTAGTGGGGGAGAAACTTACTGTGCATCGCCGCAAAAGGGTCGTGCTTGCAGTGGATCTCCATTGGGGGTAAAGTGGGTAAAAAAAAAAAATAATAATAATAAAGTGAGCAGTCTTGGACCTCCAAAAAATGGAAAGTAGCTCCTTTTAATTATATTTTTATATCACTTTTTTTTTTTTTTTGAAGAAAAATGTTTTTTTTTAATGTATTTATATAAGTGAATAAAAACAAAAAAAAAGTGGGATCCTCAGCAATAATAATGGCGCTCATCCACAAGAAAAAGATAAAAGCTTGTCTTAACTTCAAAAAAGAAGCAGGAAAAAGGTGACAAATCCACGATGAAGCGTGTTCCCCCTCTGCGGGCGACCACGTCGTCCCGCCGGGGAAGCTGCGGAGGAGTGCCCCGGTGAAGCTGCGGAGGAGTGCCCCGGTGAAGCTGCGGAGGAGTGCCCCGGGGAAGCTGCGGAGGAGTGCCCCGGTGAAGCTGCGGAGGAGTGCCCCGGTGAAGCTGCGGAGGAGTGCCCCGGTGTCCCAGTGTCATGTCCCCGGTGCCCGCCGCCGAACAATCCTCGTCCGCTGTCCCGCGCCTTCGACTTGTCAAACACTTTCTTCCCTTTTCTCTCTGGTTGGTGTAGTATTTTTTTTTTCAAAAAGACACCAAAAAAGGAGGAAGTTTGCAGATGAGACGCAGAGAGCCGCTCCTGGTCGCGCGCGCACCCCCGCGTTTCAGGACCTGCTCTCGTGCGGACAGCGCCCGCGCTCCCAACCCCCTGCGCGGCTGGCGGCCACGCGCCTGTCACTCACGCGCCCCGCAGCCAACCGCCGCGCCCGGAGCGCCCGCGCGTCACCGACGGGGAAAGGGGGCGGAGTCCCGCGCGAGTCCGATTGGCCGAGGCCAATCCGACCGACCAATCACGTCGCGTTTGTTTGGACCCGCCAACCAATAGGAGGCCATGGCTCCCTTTTTTATATAGTCTTTGGTATGACTCCACCCGGGGTTTCAACTCACAACCTCCCAGTCAATAAGTACTCACAATTATCATCATCATCATCAACAATAAGTACTAATAATAGTCAACAATAAGTACTAGTAATAGTCAACCACAAGGACTAGTAATAGTCAACAATACGTACTAGTAATAGTCAACAATAAGTACTAATGCTAGTCAACAATAAGTACTAATAATAGTCAACAATAAGTACTAATAATAGTCAACAATAAGGTCTAGTCATAATCAACAATAAGTACTAGTAATAGTCAACAATAAGTACTAATAATAATCATCATCATCATCAAAAATAAGTACTAATAATAATCATCACCATCATCAACAATATGTACTAATAATAGTCAACAATAAGTACTAATAGTAATCCACAATAAGTACTAATATTAGCCAAAAATAAGTACTAATAATAGTCAACAATAATTACTAATAATCAACAATAAGTACTAATAATAGTCAACAATAAGTACTAATAGTAATCCACAATAAGTACTAATATTAGTCAACAATAAGTACTAATAATAGTCAACAATAATTACTACTAATCAACAATAAGTACTAATAATAATAAACGAAAGGTACTAATAATAGTCAACAATAAGTACTAATAGTAATCCACAATAAGTACTAATAATAATCAACAATAAGTACTAATAATAGTCAACAATAATTACTAATAATCAACAATAAGTACTAATAATAGTCAACAATAAGTACTAATAATAATCAGCAATGAGTACTAATAATAATCAACAATACGTACTAATAATAATCAACAATGAGTACTAATAATAACCAAAAATACGTACTAATAATAATCAACAATAAGTACTACTAATAATCAACAATAAGTACTACTAATAATCAACAATAAGTACAAGTAATAATCAAAAATAAGTATTAATAATAATACAGAATAAGTACTAATAATAGTCAACAATAATTACTAATAATCAACAATAAGTACTAATAATAATCAAAAATAAGTATTAATAATAATACAGAATAAGTACTAATAATAGTCAACAATAATTACTAATAATCAACAATAAGTACTAATAATAATCAACAATAAGTACAAGTAATAATCAAAAATAAGTATTAATAATAATACAGAATAAGTACTAATAATCAACAATAAGTACTAATAATAATCAAAAATAAGTATTAATAATAATACAGAATAAGTACTAATAATAGTCAACAATAATTACTAATAATCAACAATAAGTACTAATAATAGTCAACAATAAGTACTAATAATAATCAGCAATGAGTACTAATAATAATCAACAATACGTACTAATAATAATCAACAATGAGTACTAATAATAACCAAAAATACGTACTAATAATAATCAACAATAAGTACTACTAATAGTCAACAATAATTACTAATAATCAACAATAAGTACTAATAATAATCAACAATAAGTACAAGTAATAATCAAAAATAAATATTAATAATAATACAGAATAAGTACTAATAATAGTCAACAATAATTACTAATAATCAACAATAAGTACTAATAATAATCAACAATAAGTATTAATAATAGTCAACAATGAGTACTAATAATAATCAACAATAAGTACTAATAATAATAATCAACAATAAGTACAAGTAATAATCAACAATAAGTACTAATAGTAGTCAACAATACTTACTAATGATCAACAATAAGTACTAATAATAATCAACAATAAGTACAAATAAAAATCAACAATAAGTAGTAGTAATAATCAACAATACATACTAGTAATTAACAATAAGCCCTAATAATAGTCAACAATAAGTTCTAATAATAATCAACAATAAGTACTATTTATAATCCACAATAACTACTAATAATAGTCAACAATAAATACTAATAATAGTCAACAATAAGTACTAATAGTAATCAACAATTCGTTCTAATAATAGTCAACAATAAATACTAATAATAGTCAACAATAAGTACTAATAATAATCAACAATAAGTTCTAATAATAGTCAACAATAAGTACTAATAATTATCAACTATAAGTACTAATAATAGTCAGCAATAAGTACTAATAATAATCAACAATAACTACTAATAATAATCAACAATGAGTACTACTAATAGTCAACAATAAGTACTAATAATAATCAACAATAAGTACTAATAACAGTCAACAATAAGTAAATAAATAAATGATAAATGGGTTATACTTGTATAGCGCTTTTCTACCTTCAAGGTACTCAAAGCGCTTTGACACTATTTCCACATTCACCCATTCACACACACATTCACACACTGATGGCGGGAGCTGCCATGCAAGGCGCTAACCAGCAGCCATCAGGAGCAAGGGTGAAGTGTCTTGCCCAAGGACACAACGGACGTGACTAGGACGGTAGAAGGTGGGAATTGAACCCCAGTAACCAGCAAGCCTCCGATTGCTGGCACGGCCACTCTACCAACTTCGCCACGCCGCCCCCAAGTACTAATAATAATCAACAATAAGTACTAACAATAATCAACAAGAAGTACTAATAGTGATGAGGTGGCGACTTGTCCAGGGTGTACCCCACCTTCCGCCCGAATGCAGCTGAGATAGGCTCCAGCACCCCCCGCGACCCCGAAAGGGACAAGCGGTGTTTGGACCTGCCAGCCAATAGGAGGCGTCGGCAACGCCCCCTTCCTCATTTACATCCTCGCATACTCGCAGGTTCATTTCAATGACGTCCCTGACTATTTGCCCTCAATTTAGTCTTGTCGATAATAAATGGCTAATTAATTGAGTAATAAGGCTTAGTTTTAATAAACACCTTTTTTTTTCAAGTGAGGAAAACGTTACGATACGTCTTCTTCTTCATCAATAACATGGAGCTGCAAGAAGAGTGAAAACGAGCATTTTTATTCATGACTTAATTGATTGACGTTGTTTTAATGAAGTCCAATTTGCTGTCTGCGGGTGTCAATAAATGTTCGTCCCAGCTGATGTTGGTGCGTGCGCACGCTGTAATATTCAAGACAAACAGCCCTAAGCATCAGCCGAATTATTTCCCTGCTTGCTGCTTACACATCTCATCATTCGCTTTCTTCTCAAAAACAACAACAACAACATATGACTTTGCTGGAAAATAGTCTGCAGGACGCAGGATGAATAAACCTGCGAGGCAGCTGAATTGTAGATTTGTATGAATTTGAGGATTTTATATTATTTTTAAATTATTAAATTTAAATTTCCCCTCGGGGATTAATAAAGTATTTCTGATTCTGATTTAATGTTGCATTAAAATGTGTATTTAATGTCTTTTTTTTAAGAAATGTCAGCCATTAGGGTTGAGTACAAACAACAGTGCTGACTGCAATCATAACAACTTGTGCACTTTTGTGATTTTTCCTTTCCACAAACTACTACAAAGCTTTTTTATTTTTTTATTTTTTTTTTAAAATATTTATTTCTTCATTTGATAGGGGGAAAAATAATACAGGTGCTGAGAAACAAACACTCCCGCCCCCCCCCCTCCTCCCCAAAAAAGGGGAACAAAAATATTTTTTAAATAAAAGTAAAAACTAAAAAATTAAATACACAAAAAAGGAATGTAATAAAATGTAAAAAAAAAAAAAAAGATAAATCTTTTTTATTTCTTTAAAAATCTCTGAGAAACAAACACCCCCACCCAAAAAATTTAAAAAAAAATAATAAATACAAATATATATGTATGTATAAAATTATAATAGATCAAGTCAAAAATTAAAGAAACAAACATAAAAAATAAACTAAAAAAATAATGTAATAAAATGTAAACATAACCAAAAAACATTTATATATATATATATATATATATATATATAAAATTAAAATAGATAAAATCAAAAATTAAAAACAAACATAAAAAAAATAAACAAAAAAATAATGTAATAAAATGTAAAAATAACCAAAAAACATTTATATATGTATATAGATATTTTTTAAATTTTATTACATATATATATATATATATATATATATATATATATATATATATATATATATATATATATATATATATATATATATATATATATATATATATATATATTATATATATATATATATATATATATATATATATATATATAAAATTAAAATAGGTAAAATCAAAAATTAAAAACAAACATAAAAAAATAAACAAAAAAATAATGTAATAAAATGTAAAAAATAACCAAAAACATTTATATATGTATACTATTTTTTTTCCTTTAAGAATGTAATTTCTTTGCAGTATTTTTACGCTTGTTTCCAGGATGAGCCACTAGGAGGAGTTCAACACTGGGGCGGGGGGGGGGGGGGGGGGGGGGTTATCTACACACACAAAAAAAACAAACGATTTTATCACACAACTCATCCAGTGTGCCAATTTGAATGTATCAATAGGGCAATATTCATATTTTGCTGATTCCATTTGACCATTTTCTTCTGAGAGCTGTGACGCAACACTGCTTGGTCAGACAGTTTATGCTTCAACAATATGAAAAATAGACTCATTTGAAAGGCATAAAACTAAACTTGGTTTTTATTTTTCGTTTTCCATTTAGCCACCTACATTTTTTTTCAAACTATATTAGGATAATATCTTTATAACAGGCCGCGTGTTAAACAGTCAAAAAAATACTCTTAATTTTTTTGAAATTATATATATATATATATATATATATATATATATATATTTTTTTTTTTTAAACAACAACAACAAAAAATCTACATATATATATTTTCAAATGTCATTATATTCCTCCTCAAATTTGAATTTGACAATGA
The DNA here is from genome assembly GCF_033978785.1 of Entelurus aequoreus. NCBI lineage: Eukaryota > Metazoa > Chordata > Actinopteri > Syngnathiformes > Syngnathidae > Entelurus > Entelurus aequoreus. The sequence continues at coordinate 44,612,448 of NC_084748.1, read as the reverse complement.
GCCACAGAGCGTTTTTTTTATTTTTTATTTTTTCATTTTTTTATTTTTATTCCTCTCTTGTCACATACGCGCGTGCCACGCAAACATCCCCCTCCACTGGCAAATTAAATACATAAAGCAATTAAAAAACACAAGCAATCATGTATACAAATTGTTGTCGCTTTAGGCTTTGGGAAATTTGGAGAAAACTTCCATCGGCGCGCGGTACGACTTTTTTAATCCAGCGGGGAAATTAGCATATTTCATTAGCTGACGTCGGAAGTACAAGATTAGACTTCTTTTTTTAAAAACATTTTTAACACATTTAGAAATAGTGATCGTCGTTTGGAGGCAAATTGGAGTTTGTCCCCCATCCATCCATCCATCCATCCATCCATCCATCCACCCATCTAACCCTATTTTGGATGTTTGCGCACATGCATGCAGGGCCTCCGCACGAAAAAGCAATGCAAACCTAATAGCGCGTTTTAATTCGTTTATTACACGCATGCGTGGCTGTCAGCTCCCCTCAAAATGAAAATATATATTTATTAAATCCGGCATAGATGTGACGTGCACCATAAAGTGCGCGTTATGTCTCTGTGCGTAATGACGCACCTCATGGTCTGACCACAGGGGCCCTTAGGTCATGTCTGACTTGTTTTTTTTTCTTTGTTTTTTTTTGTACCCGTTCCTGCATTATTAGTGTTGGGAATAGGACAGACAGGCGACATTTACAGTGACAAGACGTCCTCATGACGCCCACGGCCTTCAAATTGCGCGTATTCGTTATTGCTGCACGTTTGCACGTACAGTATGCAGCAGCACGCATTTCATGAAGGCTGCGAGGCCCTGCAGGGCCCCGATGGCTGCACACACACACACACCCACACACACACACGCACACACGCACACGCACACGCGCACACACACACACACACACACACACACACACACACACACACACACACACACACACACACACACACACACATTCTTGTATTTCTTACCTTCTTTAGACCTGAGAAAAATGCCTCCCTCTTTAGAACCACCCTTTCTAGATATATAAAGATTAGTATTGACAACATTAATAATATATACATACTATGCAAATATTTAAAAAAAGCTTGTCGTGAAAAATGAGTTGGAATTTTACAAGAAAAAGGTCACAATTTCACAAGAAAAACTTGGGATTTTGGCATTTTTATAATAAAAGTCGTCATTTTACTCAACGAGGGTCAAAATTTGACAAGAAAAACTGAACATTTGTGCAACATTATGATAAAAGTTGGAATTTTGCTCAAAAACAGTCGCAATTTTACAAGAAAAGCTTCAAATTTTGGCAATTTATGAAAAGAGTCGTAATTTTACTCAGCAAAAGTCACAATTTTTGAAGAAAACTTTACAATTTGGTCGATATTATAATAATAATTGGAAATTTACTTGGCAAAACTATGACAAAAGTCATCATTTTATTCCAAAAATGTCACTATTTTACCACCAAAAAAAAGGCAATATTGTGATAAGTCAGAATTTTATATGACAAATGTCACCATTTTGCATTCAAAAGTAATAATTTGACATTAAAAAAAAAGTCATAATTTTACGAGAAAATATTGCAATTTTACAGAAGCAGAAAGAATATGAGAAATTGTTCCCAATTTTATTCGAAAAATGTCGACACGTTGTGAGAAAAAGACTGCCTTTAGTTCATTTTTTATTTTTTGTTTGTAATTGGTTTTTAATCTTCATTATTTACTACAGTATGTCTCTCTCTATATATATTTATTTTAGTAATTTTGGCCAAAGGGGCCCATTTCAAATTTTTACACACACTTGTTATTTCATATGTTGACCAGAGGGGGAGCACTTTTAAAAGCGACACACAGTCAATTAGAAAAATCCCTCCTCTTTAGGACCACCCTCATTTTGATGGATGTCACCAGCAGGGGTGCAAATGAGAAATTCTCTATTACATGCAATGTTATTGGGACCATGATTTATGTCATCACTTGTTCACACCTCCTCATATGGAAGATACTTTTCCTTCTTGGTGTCTCAAGAAGAGTAGAAACACAAGAAAACACACACACACACACACACACACACACACACACATTCTTGTATTTCTTACCTTCTTTAGACCTGAGAAAAATGCCTCCCTCTTTAGGACCAGCCTTTCTAGATATATAAAGATTAGTATTGACAACATTAATAATATATACATACTATGCAAAAATTAAAAAAAAAGCTTGTTGTGAAAAATGAGTTGGAATTTCACAAGAAAAAGGTCACAATTTCCCAAGTAAAACTGATCATTTTGGCAGTATTATAATAAAAGTCGTCATTTTACTCAACGCGAGTCAAAATTTGACAAGAATATCTGAACATTTGTGCAATATTATGATAAAAGTTGGAAATGTAGTCAATAACAGTCGCAATTTTACAAGGAAAGCTTAACATTTGGGCAATTTTATGAAAAGAGTCATAATTTTACTCAGCAAAAGTCACAATTTTAGAAGAAAACTTTACAATTTTGGCAATATCGTACTAATAATTGGAAATTTACTTGGCAAAACAATAACAAAAGTAATAATTTTATTCCAAAAATGTTACTATTTTACAAGAAAAAAAGGCAATATTGTGATAAAAGTCAGAATTTTGTATTAAAAAGTAATAATTTGACATAAAAAAGTAATAACTTTACGAGAAAATATTGCAATATTACAGAAACAGAAAGAATATGAGAAATTGTTCCCAATTTTATTTAAAAAAAAAGTCGACACATTGTGAAAAAAACACTGCTTTTAGTTATTTTTTAATTGTTTGTTTGCAAGTGGTTTTTAATCTTCATTATTTACTTCAAGTTATTACAGTATGTCTCTCTATATATATATTTATTTTAGTAATTTTGGCCAAAAGGGGCGCATTTCAAATTTTTACACACACTTGTTATTTCATATGTTGACCAGAGGGGGAGCACGTTTAAAAGCGACACACAGTCAATTAGAAAAATCACCTCCTTTTTGGGACCACCCTCATTTTGATAGATGTCACCAGACATTCTCTATTAGATGCAATCTTATTGGGACCATGATTTATGTCATCACTTGTTCACACCTCCTCATATGGAAGATACTTTTCCTTGTTGGTGTCTCAAGAAGGGTAGAAATACAAGAACACACACACACACACACACACACACACACACACACACACACACACACACACACACACACACACACACACACACACACACAGTCAAATGTCCTTAATTTCACCCATGCAATCACAAACAATTGCCCTTCATATTTAATCAGTGTGTAAAAAATGAGGCATCATTCATCATAAATATCTTCCACAAATTGAAGCAGCTGTCCACTGTAAAGGACGTTTTATCGATACAGAGCAGCAGGCGTGGACACGGGGTGTTGACTTTTCCACTGGGCACCACGTAAAGTCGATTTTATGTTCAACATAATAATAAACACACTATAATATATTCAGGTATTTTAGGATTTTGGACTAAAAAAACGTGGTCAGATTAACCTTTTTATTGATAAGACTTTTGATCATTTTGTTTACACTAACCATCATCAGCCAAAAGTCACTTTTATTGGAAGAGAAAGATGTATAAAGTTTTGACTGCTAGTCTACATTGTGCGTTACTATATATTTATTTGTACATTTTAACCTTGTTTAGTTTGATTTGCTCCCACGTGAATCTTTAGGCAATTAACCAATCAGCCGATTCCGATTCCTGGAGTGATGAGTCGATTCAGAGTCGATTCTGGATTCAAACCGATTCTCGCAATGTATTGTTTGGTATAAACATTATAATACAACTTTTTTTTTCCCAAACAAGTAAGAAAAGCTCCTTAATAATCGCATCTTCAACAATTGATTGTTATTATTATTTATTTGTTTTTATCGAAAATTATTATTCGATTTATAATCCGGGTAAATAAGAATCGCGATTCAGCTGTGAATAAATTCTATTGAGCACCCCGAATAGTAACACAATCAACAATAAGTACTAATAATAATCAACAATAAGTACTAATAATAGTCAACAATAAGTACTAATAATAATCAACAATAAGTACTAATAATAGTCAACAATAAGTACTAATAATAATCAACAATAAGTACTAATATAATAGTCAACAGCAAGTACAAATAATAATCAACAATAAGTACTAATAATAGTCAACAATAAGTACTAATAATAATCAACAATAATTACTATTAATAATCAACAATAAGTACTAATAATAGTCAACAATAAGTACTAATAATAGTCAACAATAAGTACTAATAATAATAATCAACAATAAGTACTAATAATCAACAATAAGTACTAATAATCAACAATAAGTACTAATAACAATCAACAATAAGTACTAATATAATAGTCAACAATAAGTACAATTAATAATCAACAATAAGTACTAATAATAATAGTCAACAATAAGTACTAATAATAATCAACAATAAGTACTAATAATATTCAACAATAAATACTAAGAATAATCAACAATAAGTACTAATAATAGTCAACAATAAGTACTAATAATAGTCAACAATAAGTACTACTAATAATCAACAATAAGTACTAATGATATTCAACAATAAGTACTAATATAGTCAACAATATGTACTAATAATAATCAACAATAAGAACTACTAATAATCAACAATAAGTACTATGATAATCAACAATAAGTACTAATAATAATCAAAGATAAGTACTAATTATAAGCAACAATACGTACTAATAATAGCCAACAATAAGTACTAATAATAATCAACTATAAGCACTAACAATAATCAACAATAAGGACTGATAATAATCAACAATAAGTACTAATAATAATCAACAATAAGTACTGCCCTGCGATGAGGCGGCGACTTGTCCAGGGTGTACCCCACCTTCCGCCCGATTGTAGCTGAGATAGGCTCCAGCACCCCCCGCGACCCCGAAGGGAATAAGCGGTAGAAAATGGATGGAACAATAAGTACTGATAATATTCAACAAAAAGTACTAATAATAGTCAACAATAAGTACTACTAATAATAAAGAATAAGTACTAATAATAATCAACCATATTTACTAATAATAATCAACAATAATTACTAATAAAATTATGAACAATACGTTCTAATAATAATCAACAATAAGTACTAATGATAGTCAAAAATAAGTACTAATAATAGTCAACAATACTACTGATAATGATCAAAATAAGTACTAAAAATAATCAACAATAAGTACTAATAATAGTCAACAATAACTACTACTAATAATCAACAATAAGTACTACTAATAATCAACAGTAAGTAATAATAATAATCAACAATAAGTACTAATAATAATCAACAATAAGTACTAATACAATTATGAACAATACCTTCTAATAATAATCAACAATAAGTACTAATGGTAATCAACAATAAGTACTAATAATAATCAACAATAAGTACTAATAATAGTCAACGATAAGTACTAATAATAATCAACAAAAAGTACTAATAGTAGTCAACAATACTACTAATAATGATCAACAATAAATACTAATAATAATCAACAATAAGTACTAATAATAGTCAACAATAAGTACTAATAAAAATCAACAATAAGAACTAATAATAGTCAACAATAAGTACTAATAATAATCAACAATAAGTACTAATAATAGTCAACAATAAGTACTAATAATAATCAACAAAAAGTACTAATAGTAGTCAACAATACTACTAATAATGATCAACAATAAATACTAATAATAATCAACAATAAGTACTAACAATAGTCAACAATAAGTACTAATAATAATCAACAATAACTCTTAATAATAGTCAACAATAACTACTAATAATGATCAACAATAAGTACTAATGATAATCAACAATAAGTACTAATAATAGTCAACAATAACTACCCGGTACTAATAATGATCAAAAATAAGTACTAATAATAATCAACAATAAGGACTAATAATAGTCAACAATAACTACTAATGATGATTAAAAAAAATAAGTACTAATAATAATCAACAATAAGTACTTTAGGGCTGTGAATCTTTGTGCAAAATCAATATTTTATCAGCATTGTGTGGCAGTTCTATGATGAACTACATTCCTCCATAACATAGACCAACAATTCTGATACATTTCTGTAGTACTTCAAATAAAACTGCTTTTGTTTCATAAACTTATACCAAACATTTCATCAAATGAGATTCAAAAAAGGCAACAAGAGAAGTTATGAGTGGCTGGACAGGACACATTTAAAAAACAAAACAAATAGCAAAATTATTTTTTAAAATTGATTAAGAATCGTTGCAAATAAGAATCACGATTCATTAAAAATTGATTTTGTTTGACACTTTCAATAAGTACACAAACATACACATAATAAAATATATTCCACTATATTCCAAACAACCATAATTAGAATAAAAGCCAAACTTTGCATAACTGATGAGACTAACTGAAATACTTTTTTTAGAACACTTTTTGTAATATTTATTGATGCTTACATTTTCAATATGTAATGATTAATGAGAGTGTCCAATTGTTTGACTGGACGCCTCATTATCTCATTATTACCATATTTTCTGCACTGATTGCTGGATTAATAATCACATTGTGTTCCTCACCCTGCATGTAAACATGCAACCAGGACAAATATTGATCAGTAAATATTGATGAGGACAGTGCAGGTGCTCAGGGGTGGAATCAACTCCCGAAGTTTACTCCACCCCTTAGAATAAACCAATTAGAATAAACTCCATTTTTGTTTAAAATGAATAAGAATAACTAAACTACCTTTAAAATATGCAACTGTCATGGTGCAGGCTCTATAACACTATATAACATGTTTTTAGGGCATATTTATTTATTTAATATTTAATTATTCATCTTAAGTTTGCAGACACGAATAATAGAGTGTCCAAACTTTTCACCGTACACACTAACACATGTTGGGTTAAAAAATAACCCAATTTTAACCCAACTGCTGGTTCAGATAAAGACGGAAAAAAAATAAAATATATATATATATATATATATACATATATATATATATATATATATATATATATATATATATATATATATATATATATATATATATATATATATATATATATATATATATATATATATATATATATATTTATATATATATATATATATAGAAAAATGGAGAAGAAAAAAAAGAGAAAAAAAGAAAAAGACGAAGCCCTTATTTGAGTTATTTTATTACCTCAACATTTTGGGTCAAATTTTTCCAACCCAACTTTTGCGTTGAATTATTTCACCAAAAAAGTTGAGTTATGATAACTTAATGTTGGGTTATTCCCAATTGGGTTGAATTATTTAACCCCAAAAGTTGAGTTATGCTAACTCAATGTTGGCTGATTGCAAAGTCAGTGTGAGATTAATCCATGATCAAATTCCCTTCAAGAAAAAAGTGACAAAAAGTAAAAAAGTAAAGTTTTTTAGTGTGTACACACTAAAACATACTGGGTTTATTTTGATAACCCAATGTATGAGTTGCTAGTGTTGGGTTACATTTTTGAGTTATTTTTAAGAATAGCAATCCATTTTTTGGGTTATAAGGGTATTATTTTAACAAAATTTCTGGGTTTTCAAAATTATGACCCATTTTTGGGTTGTTTTTCAACAAGTAACCCACTTTTGGGTAAAACACTTTTTTTTCGTCTCTTTTTTTTAAAGTTACTTTTTTCTTGAAGGGAATTTTATTATCGATTAATCTCATCAACATTATTTACAATCACCCAACATTGACTTAGCATAACTCAACTTGTTGGGTTAAATCATTCAACCCAATAGTTTGGTGGGGAATAACCCAACATTAAGTTATCATAACTCAACTTTTGGGTTAAATAGTTCCACGCAAAAAAGTTGGGTTGAAAAAATGTACCCAAAATGTTGAGTTAAAATACCTCAAATGAGGGGTTTGTCCTTTTCTGAAGCAGCAGTCGGTTAAAATTGGGTTATTTTTTTAACCCAACATTTTTTTAGTGTGTAGTTGGGTCATTATTTTATATTTTCTGCACTTATAATAATCGCAACCTGCGTATAAAGCGGCAACATGCATGACAAATATTAATCGGCAGGTGGAATTAACTACACTTTAAACCCGAATGCTCAAAATAATTAATTAGAATAAGTAGTGTAAACTTAAAAAGTTGGCAAAAGTTGTACTTACTTAAAAATGTTGAGTGTGAGTAACATTTTCCTTCTTTTAAAAAAAAAAAGTTTGTTAAACTTGTTATTTTTAATTAATATTAACTTGTTTGCAGATTATGTAACTGCCACTTAAAATAATGAACTCACGGTTACTTAAAACTTAAAAGAACAAAATCACTAAATCGAATCAAGAATAAATTAAGAATGAATCAATCGCATTATAGATTTGTATTGTTTTCATACTCTATGTGTGTATGTATATATCAATCATTACATGCGCGCACGCACACACACACACAGCGGAAGTGCTTTTATTTTGTAGCATTTGCGTGCACTTCCTCTTTCGGCAGCAGACACGAGGAGGAACATTTTTGAGTTGGCTTAATTGGTCCATTTAATTCAATTATAATTTTAAAAGTACACTTAACAAACTCCAAACATTTACGATCTGATATACTTCAATATTTAAGTTTATGAAAATATGTGTCACTTTTTTTTGGAGTTCTGCTTACTTTACCCGGGTTTACAGTGCACTTAACTCAGGAAAGTAAAAAAAGTCCTTAAAAGTCAACAAACCTCCTTGCCATGAAATGTCTGCCAATATCTCCTTAAAGTTCCAAACTTTTCAAAGTTTGACTTGCACTGAACTATATATATATATATATATATATATATATATATATATATATATATATATATATATATATATATATATATATATACTGAACATACACACATACCCATATATACACATAAATATCTCCTTAAAGTTCCAAACTTTTCAAAGTTTTGACTTGCACTGAACTATATATATATATATATATATATATATATATATATATATATATATATATATATATATATATATATATATATATATATATATATATATATATACACATACATACTGAACATACACACATACACATACATACATACATACACACATATATACATATATACACATACATACATACATACATACATACATACATACATACATATATATATATATATATATATATATATATATATATATATACACATACATACTGAACATACACACATACACATACATACATACATACATACATACACACATACATATATACATACATACATACATACATATATATATATATATATATATATATATATACATATGTGAGGCCTTACCTGCTCTCCCCGGCCGCAGTGCGCGAATCCCGGGCCCCGGCAGCTCCATGATGGCCCCTAGAAGAGGGGGAGGAGATGGATGGAGGGAGGGAGGTAAAAAGGGGGAAAAGAACAACAACAAAAAAACTTCTGGGTGGTGGAAATAACGCGAGGCTTCCGCTACTTATTGCGCTTCCTGCGAGTGTTCACTCAGCCAAAACTAAACGCTTTAGCTGGAAGAAAGGGAGGCTTCTTAGTCGGGGGGCCGGGGAGGGGTGGGGTGGGGGGGGCGTGAAATGAGCAAGCTGAGTCTAAAGAGCCGCCCTTGCAAACGTGCGCTGATGTCTTATATGTTCCGTTTTCCTGCAGGCGCTAAAAGTGGCGCTGAAGAGCGCGCGGCGGTTTGCGGACGCAACCGCCAACATGTAGGCCCCGCCCCCCTTTTAGGAAGTTCACTTTGATCTTTTGTTTAACACTCAAGTGGTTGCACGTTTGTAAGGAGCGGGGGTTTTTACACACTGGCTGAATTTTGGGAATTTTGTGAACTGATTTTATTTACATCGAATTATGCCGACAGTTTCATTGAATAACAAATTGTGAGCAAAATGTATGTGAACATGTGTCAGTGCTTAAGAATTCAGTGTAAAACAATTCAGTGTAAAAAAAAAAAATTTGTGTAAAAAAATTCAGTGTATGAAAAAAATCAGTGCACAAAAATACAGTGAAAAAATTTCAGTGCAGAAAAATTCAGTGCAGAAAAAAATTTGGTGCGGAAAATTTCAGTGTAAGAAAACAGTTATGTAAATAAAGTGTATGAAAATTCAGTGTAAAATGTTTTTATCAAAAAATCAGTGCAGAAAAATTCAGTGTAAAAAAATAGTCCTATGATTCAGTGTTTAAAAAAAAATTCTAAGTAAAAAAAATAATTGCAGAAAAAATCCAGTGTAAAAACATTCACTGGGGAAAAAAAATGTATAAAAAAATTCACTGTATAAAAAATTGGCTGCAGAAAAAATTAAGTGAAAACATTTCAGCGCAGAAAGATTCAGTGTAAAAAAACACTCCGATAATTCAGTGTATTAAAAAAAACAGTGTAAAAATATTTGGTGCAGAAAAATTCAGTGTAAAAAAAACAGTTACATAAATAAAGTGTATGAAAATTCAGTGTAAAAAAAATCAGTGTATAAAAAAATCAGTGAAAACATTTTAATGCAGACAAATTCAGTGTAAAAAAACAGTCCTATAATTCAGTGTAAAAAAAAATTGGTGGGGAAAAGTTCCCTGTAAAAATTGTATTAAAAAAATCAGTGAAAAAAAATTCAGTGTTCAGTGTTTTTAAAAAAAATTAAAAGTAAAAATAAATAATTGCAGAAAAAGTTACATTGGGGAAAAAAATATGTGTTAAAAATTCAGTGTATAAAAAATCAGTGCAGAAAAAATTCAGTGAAAAAAGTTCAGCGCAGAAAGATTCAGCGTAAAAAAAATTGGTGCAGAAAAATTCTGTCTAAAACAGTTACATAAATAAAATGTATTTT
>NC_084748.1:44511288-44591288 GCF_033978785.1 Entelurus aequoreus | reverse complement strand
ATTTATTTACGACTTAGAATGCCTTAAAAGGATTGTGAATGATAGGAAAAATTCCAAATAAATGTTCAGAGTGGCGAGTGTTACAATATTCCTTATTTTATTTTATTACAACAAAGTGTTTGGGCAAAACAAAGTCAATAGTACACACTAGCTAAACAAACACAAAAGCTACTATCTGCTACTCGTTTAAATCCTTTGGTTTTGTCCCTCGTAGTCCTGCTGTGTCTAGGGACTCATTCCCTGAATTTGAAATAACAACAAACAAACAAAAAAATCAACTCTTATTAGTCTACTCATTCATTTTTATCGGCGTACTTTCTGCCGTAACCCACTTAAACGTAAACTTGATTCCTTCCAGTGATAGTGATACGTAAGATACTAAGAAATACTGTTTATTTGCTGTAATGGAGGTGATTATTATCAGCTTAGGGAAGTGGCTCCACACTGTGTATGGAGACACGGTTTCATTCTACAAATACTAGTACATAATAAAAACATAAAAAAGTGGAATTCAAGAGCAAACGTGAAATGTAACAAGAAAAAGTTACAATTGTGACTCTAATAATAACACAAAGCTTCCATGCAGTGTGTTTTTTTCCTTTAAAATTGTCATTGCTTAAAAAAGTATTGTTATTATATTATATTTTTGACATATTTAAGGCTCCAATTACTTCACATCAGATATTTCACTTTGAAATATTTTTGGGGGAATTGTTGCATATTTTGTGTTTTTGACAAAAATAGCATAAAATAAACAAACAAAAAACAAAAACGTATAATTGGCGGCTAGATTCGAAGTAAAAATTAAAAAAATTAAAAAAATAATGACTCATTTTGAACACTTTTATGAGTGGGACCCTTTTGAACCTCCTAGAATTTTTGAGGGATTGTTTTCTGTCATTTCTTAAAACATAATAATGAATCAAATCCATACTTTTATGAATTATTGACCTATTGAAAGGCTCCAATTACTTCACATCAAATATTCCACTTTGAAAAACTGGGGTTTCCTTTACAAAGACAGCAAACTCATAAAAATTTAACTTTATATCCAGAGATCTGAAGCCCATTTAGAGATTCAAACCTTGAAAAAAAATTTAATATATGAATTATTGTTAACATTTGTATGACTGAGACCCTTCTGGGACCAAATATGAGGCAAGTCCTAATGGTTGGGAGGATGGATGGATGGATGGATGGATGAAGGATGGAAGGATAGAAGGATGACTAGAAGAATAAAAGGGATGGACAGAAGGACAGATGGAAGGAAGGATCGAAGGATATAAGGATGCATGGATGGATGGATGAAGGATGGAAGGATAGGATGACTGGAAGAATAGAATGGATGGATAGGACAGATGGAAGGATAGAAGGATGGATGGATGGATTGGTGGATGGATGGAAGGATGGAAGGATAGAAGAATGGATGTTGGAAGGATAAAGGATTGATGGATGGATGAAGGATAGAAGGATGGATAGAAGAATATAAATATTTAATATATGAATTATTGTTAACATTTTTATGACTGAGACCCTTCTGGGACCAAATATGAGGCAAGTCCTAATGGTTGGGAGGATGGATGGATGAAGGATAGAAGGATGACTAGAAGAATAAAAGGGATGGACAGAAGGACAGATGGAAGGATATAAGGATGGATGGATGGATGAAGGATGGAAGGATAGGATGACTGGAAGAATAGAATGGATGGATAGGACGGATGGAAGGATAGAAGGATGGATGGATGGATTGGTGGATGGATGGAAGGATAGAAGGATGGATGGATGGATGGAAGGATAGAAGGATGGATGTTGGAAGGATAAGGGATTGATGAATGGATGAAGGATAGAAGGATTGATAGAAGAATAGAAGGATGGATAGGACGGATGGAAGGACAGAATGATGGTTGGATGGATGGGTGGATGGAAGGACAGAAGGATGGTTGGATGGATGGGTGGATGGAAGGATAGAAGGATGGATGAAAGGATGCATATAAGCATAGAATGATGGATGGATGGAAAGATAGAAGGATGTATGGAATAATGGATAGAAGGATGGATGGAAGGATAATTGGATGGAAGGATGGTTGGATGGAATGATGATTGGATGGACAGATGGATGAAGAATAGAAGGATGGACGGAGGATGGTTGGATGTATGAAGGACAGAAGGAAGGATAGATGGACGGATAGAAGGATGGATGGAAGGATAGAAGGATGATGGCTGGATGAAGGCTAGAAGGATGGATGTTGGAAGGATGATATAAGGATAGAAGGATGGATGGAATAATGGATAGAAGGACGGATAGAAGGATGGTTGGATGGATGAATGGATGGAAAGATGATTGGATGGGCAGATGGATGAATAATAGAAGGATGGATAGAGGATGTTTGGAAGTATGAAGGACAGAAGGATGGATAGAAGGATGATGGATGGATGAAGGATAGAATGATGGATGTTGGAAGGATAACGGATTGATGGATGGATGAAGAATAGAAGGATGGATGATTGATGGTAGGATGGGTGTATGAAGGATGGATGGATGCACAGTGAGTACACCGGGCATGCCATGCTAAGAAGGAGCAGCAGACTGTGCCTCAGTTGTTGTAGTTGCATTGAAATATAACTCATACTGTTGGCAGCCACCCTGACTCTGAAGTGGAATGGGAGGTGTGAAGTGGAATGGGAGGTGTGAAGTGGAATGAGAGGTGTGAAGTGGAATGGACAGGTGGAATGAGAGGTGTGAAGTGGAATGACAGGTGTGAAGTGGAATGAGAGGTGTGAAGTGGAATGGACAGGTGGAATGAGAGGTGTGAAGTGGAATGACAGGTGTGAAGTGGAATGAGAGGTGTGAAGTGGAATGGACAGGTGGAATGAGAGGTGTGAAGTGGAATGGGCAGGTGGAATGGGAGGTATGAAGTGGACTGGGAGGTGTGAAGTGGAATGGACAGGTGGAATGAGAGGTGTGAAGTGCAATGGACAGGTGGAATGGGAGGTGTGAAGTGGACTGGGAGGTGTGAAGTGGAATGAACAGGTAGAATGAGAGGTGTGAAGTGGAATGGGAGGTGTGAAGTGGAATGGACAGGTGGAATGAGAGGTGTGAAGTGGAATGGACAGGTGTAATGGGAGGTGTGAAGTGGAATGGACAGGTGTAATGGGAGGTGTGAAGTGGAATGGACAGGTGGAATGAGAGGTGTGAAGTGGAATGGACAGGTGGAATGAGAGGTGTGAAGTGGAATGGACAGGTGTAATGGGAGGTGTAAAGTGGACCGGGAGGTGTGAAGTGGAATGGACAGGTGGAATGAGAGGTGTGAAGTGGAAAGGACAGGTGGAATGAGAGGTGTGAAGTGGAATGGACAGGTGGAATGAGAGGTGTGAAGTGGAATGGACAGGTGGAATGGGAGGTATGAAGTGGACTGGGAGGTGTGAAGTGGAATGGACAGGTGGAATGAGAGGTGTGAAGTGGAATGGACAGGTGGAATGAGAGGTGTGAAGTGGAACGGGAGGTGTGAAGTGGAATGGACAGGTGGAATGAGAGGTGTGAAGTGGAATGGACAGGTGGAATGGGAGGTGTGAAGTGGAATGAACAGGTAGAATGAGAGGTGTGAAGTGGAATGGGAGGTGTGAAGTGGAATGGACAGGTGGAATGAGAGGTGTGAAGTGGAATGGACAGGTGGAATGGGAGGTGTGAAGTGGACTGGGAGGTGTGAAGTGGAATGGACAGGTGGAATGAGAGGTGTGAAGTGGAATGGACAGGTGGAATGGGAGGTGTGAAGTGGAATGGACAGGTGGAATGAGAGGTGTGAAGTGGAATGGACAGGTGGAATGGGAGGTGTGAAGTGGAATGGACAGGTGGAATGAGAGGTGTGAAGTGGAATGGACAGGTGGAATGAGAGGTGTAAAGTGGAATGGACATGTAGAATGGGAGGTGTGAAGTGGAATGGACAGGTGGAATGGACAGGTGGAATGAGAGGTGTGAAGTGGAATGGACAGGTGGAATGGGAGGTGTGAAGTAGACCGGGAGGTGTGAAGTGGAATGGACAGGTGGAATGAGAGGTGTGAAGTGGAATGGCCAGGTGGAATGAGACGTGTGAAGTGGAATGGACAGGTGGAATGAGACGTGTGAAGTGGAATGGACAGGTGGAATGAGAGGTGTGAAGTGGAATGGCCAGGTGGAATGGGAGGTGTGAAGTGGACCGGGAGGTGTGAAGTGGAATGGACAGGTGGAATGGAAGTTGTGAAGTGGAATGGACAGGTGGAATGAGAAAAGAACAAGAAGCTACCATTTGTATTCCCTGAGTGGGTATTAAAGGGGAATGAGTGTGCCAAAGACAATTGTTCCCACTTTAAACACACGCCTCTTCCACTTGCATTGAGTGTGTGAGTGTGGAGGGCAAGAGGACAAGCAGGAACACGGGCAGGCTGCACCTTAGACCTCCAGGGCACGCCGGGCTCCATTCACCGTGCGGCGAGGGACATGGAGAGTGGAGTGGCACAGGGCGAGAGGTCGACGGGGATTGGCTGAAGTGGCTCTATAGACTGCAACATAATAGCCAGGACTCCGAGGTCAGAACCACGTCAAGCCACTCGGGGTCTGGTGGGGAAGCAGGGCTGTTAAACCCTGGCTCGCCCTGGGGGTCAGACTGGCTTTAGGAGCCCCATTGTCATTCTAAATAGGTGTCCGCTCCCTTCCATCATCTGGGCCACTCGGCACTCCCATTTCTCCCAGTCTGAATTTCCCAGAGGAGGTGATTGACAGTCATACCCTTAAGACTGACAGCTTGCTACCCGGGGCCCAGATCTTTGCGTGTGCCTTGTAGGGAGGCCTTGCGGTCAACCGGGGGTGGTGCCGTTCTTGCCAAGAAGACTCTGGAAAAAGTTACACTTTTGACTGGGAGGGTGCCCACTTTTTAGAGTCAGATGGGGTATGTACAGTCCTGGTCAAAAGTGTACATACACCTGTAAAGAACATAATGTCATGGCTGTCTTGACTTTCCAATCATTTCTACAACTCTTATTTTTTTTGTGATAGAGTGATTGGAGCACATACTTGTTGGTCACAGAAAACATTTATGAAGTTTGCTTCTTTTATGAATTTATTATGTATAACGGTACACAAACATTTCGGTTCGGTACGTACCTCGGTTTGGAGGTCACGGTTCGGTTCATTTTCGGTACAGTACACTGCGAAAAGTCAGTGTTCAAAAACAAGGGGAAAAAAATACAAAAATGAGGGGTATTTTATTTGAACTAAGCAAAATTATCTGCCAATAGAACAAGAAAATTTGGCTTGTCAAGACTTTCCAAAACAAGCAAAATTAGCTAACTTCAATTAACCCAAAAATACCTTAAAATAAGTGTATTCTCACTAATAACAAGTGCACTTTTGTTGGTAGAAAAAACAAAATATGAGACTGTAGTGGATTGTCCGAAGCTTAAACAGGCAACAAAAGTAGTTTAGTACAACAAATTTATTTACCCATTATCAGAAGTGCAGGTTGAATTAAGTTGGCCGTGCAGACAGACCACATGTTACTCCGGAGTAAACAAGACACACACAAGCCAAAATCACTGTCGAGTTCCGGTCTTCTGCCATTTTTTATATGTCTCTTGTGCGTCATTGTTTATCTAATGCGTCAATGTCTTTTGGTTATCCCTATCTGTTCCATAACAACTCGAATCCTTTAGACAGTCAACACATTCTGTAGACAGGTTGGCACGACTTAATATTCACTTTTGTCCCACTGGCACAGAATAGAAGATAAATTAAATGAGCGTACATTCTTATTAGACATGCAATATAGGTCAAAGGTCAGAAATTCTACTACAAGACCTTTTTGCTCAATATGTTGAAAAATATTCTTAAATGAAGTAAATGCTAGTGCCATTATCTTGACATAATGATATGCACTCTGCATTACATTTCTTGAAACCAGCAAACTTATACTAAAAACTGATTTATTGTTCTTAATGGAAAGGCAACAAGGCAAGCGCTTAGGGTGACCAGGTGTCCGGATTTAGGCCGGACAGTCCGGATTTTTAATGCCCTGTCCGGCGTCTGGCGCAGCATCAAGCCGGACACGTATTTGTCCTCCTTTTTGAGGCTTGAAGAGCGGAGTTTTTTCATCTTTGCTGGGCTGCAGCGCAATAGCCAATCATAGACCGTAAAAAAATGCCCCCAACGCAGTAACACATCAAATGATTGGCTAAGAGCGGTGTCGGATACAAATCTGCTTATCATTGGTTAAAAAGGTAAACAAGGGTCCAACGTTCCCTCTAAGGTGCGCGCCTGCGCAATTGCGCACTGCTCACGCGTCCTCTGCGCACAGCAAATTAATGCCGCGCAGAAAATCAAAAATCCCATCTGAACTTTAAACGAAATAAACACATTACAATTTATTCTGTATGATTTTGCAATGCAACTCTGTGAGTGACAGGTGACAACAAGAGTGGCCCCAATGAATAAAACAATCTTTGTCAACACAGTTCAATTGTCGTCTGTCGAGACACTTTGCGGACAGGAATTCCATCAATCACTTTATTGAGCAAAACTGTTTGTAACCACACCAAAAACATGAGTAAAAAAACTTTTATCTATAAAAACTGGTAATTTTCTGCCATACAAACCAGGCTTAAACCAACGTTGTCATCCGTCGTTTCAACAGAAGCCGCTCGCTCTGTCTCACCTGCACCAACACACGCACTCATGGCACTTAGCCAGTGCTGCGTTTATGGCCACACAAAAAGTCAGACAACCCCAACGCCACACAATGTGTAAATGCCAGGTTGTAACACTCTGACTCCTCAATCAGATGTGTGCTTATTTTACTGCCATTTACTAAGGATGTTAATCTAAGGATATTATTCATGAAATATTGTCACTAGATTTCATAAATGCTAATAAAAAGATGTATTTTACAGACAGAAAGTTAGAGGAACTAAATGTCATCTCTGAAAGGGGTAACATTTCTTTTAAAGGCAGGACCCGCAGCCAGACATACAATACTAGCACATAGGTCATGAAAAACATGTTTTTTTGTTATTGTCATTGTAAGAGGGCAAAATCACTTATATCAGAAAATTATTTTAATAAAACATTTAAATTGTTATGATGTCAGGTTTGGGACAGGTGTGGCCACAGTGTGCATGTCTGATGTCGCTCACATTTTTTTAAAAATTATATATGTTACCTGTTAATTGTTGTTTACATTTAAGTCCACACATGTTATGCTTTGTGGCACTCTGCACTTGAAAAGATTCATCTCAGTGGTCACTTTTTGAACACCACAATGTATTGAATAAATACAAATACTGTTAACAAACACTTGACTTTAATATTTTTTCCTATTCAGCCACACAAACATCATCTTTAAACCACTCAAAATTGTACTATAACTAAGAGTATGCCAGAGTCCTATGTACACCATAGTAATTTATTGATATGCCGCATAATGTCCTCCCTTTTGGTGTCATATGCCGCAAATTGTCCTCCTTTTTGGTGTAATGGAAATGGTCACCCTACAAGCGCTTGTTACTCTCGGGGTCTCCTAGCCACTCAGGCAAATCATATTGTCTAAAAATGCATTTTTCCATGGATAACATGACATCATCGAGCCAAGTGCGTGCTCTTTCAGTCAATTAGTGCGCATATATACAGCCCGGCCAAAACATTTTTAATTGTAATTTTGAAGAATTCATCTGAATGTGCATGAACTATTTCTGTTCAAAATTGTTAGAAATGTCACATGTTTAAATATTAACTGTCAGTTTAGTGTACTGTGCCAACTATGAGTACTTATGTTCTATTGTTTCATTGAAAATAAAACAGCAAAGTCCATTTGGCTGTCATCTGTTTTAATTATGAGACACAATTGTGTCAAAGTCAGGATTTTTTTTCATGCTTGAAATAAGAAATGATTACTTTAAAAAAGCAGTTTTATACTTGTGAGTGTTGACGACACAGCTTTGCAACAGTTGATATTCTATTTTCAAGCATGTTTTACTCAATATAGGTCATCAAATCTCAGCTACAAGCTGTAATATCTTACTGAGATCATTTAGGACCAAAACACTTAAAACAAGTAAAACACTCTAACATAAAATCTGCTTAGTGAGAAGAATTATCTCATCAGACAGAAAATAAGCAAATATCACACTTATTTGAGATATTTAATCTTACTTAGATTTCAGTTTTTGAAGTGTAAGAAAACAAAAAAATTTAAATTTTTGGGTTATTTATTTACCAAATTTGCAAAATCTTCCACCAAAAATATTTTTCTTAGTGGAATATTTGATGTGACGTAATGGGAACCTTGGATAGGTCAATAATTCATAACCTGGGAGGTGAGGGGAGCAGTGAGCAGCAGCAGTGGCCGCGCCCGGGAATTGTTTTTGGTGATTCAACCCCCAATTCCAAGCCTTGATGCTGAGTGCCAAACAGGGAGGTAATGGCTCCCATTTTTATAGTCTTTGGTATGACTCGGCCGGGGTTTGAACTCACGACCTACCCAGGCCTGGGCAATTATTTTGACTCGGGGGGGCCAAATTTAGAGAAAAAAATGTGTCTATCTATTTTTAGGAACACTAATACAAAACCTCACAATAATGTCTGATTGAATGCTAAAAACGTTATGACAGACAGACTTAAAAAACGTAATGGAATTTTACATTTTTCTATGAACGATAAAACACTGAATATTGACAAAATATAAACGTCACACCCCCTCTCGATCGACATATTTTACAATCAAGTGGAACGCAACAAAAATGCAACAAAGAGTGAAATATAAACGCTAAGGGTACAAAATAAACCCACCGACAATCTGATATATCACTAAGCTTTAGAACTTTGTTGTGAAAATCTCCTTCCGCGTCTGTGGAAACGCCTTCCGCCCACACTGCTTGGTGCCTCGTCTGAGCTGCTGTGACGTAGATTACCATAGTAACTAATTAGATGACCATAGTAACTAATTAGATTACCATAGTAACTGGTAAAGCATCCCGAAGCGCAGATTCCAAGCATTGAAAGACTTAGTATAGTTGAAGACTTACGGTCATTAGAAAACATCACTGCACATCATAATGGCAGCTACACTTTACATCTTAAAGATCTAAAAAAAATGATTTGGGAATGTCCGGCGGGCCAGATTGAAAAGCTCAACGGGCCGCATGTGGCCCCCGGGCCTTAATTTGCCCAGGTCTGCTCTAACCACTAGGCCACTGATTAGGGATATTTTTATTGAAAGCGCTAATGCAGACAATCTCTGGTAATGTTCTGGGGCCAAGCTTCCTAGAATTACTCCTAAGAAGTCTGCTAAGAGTTGACTTAAGAGTAAATAAATTCTTCGCTGAAAGCTGCACTTAAAAGTTAGTTATCAAGCGTCTTACTCACACTTTCAGCGAAGTGTAGGACTGAATCTTAAGTGTCACACTCAGAGCTGAATTACGACATTACTATGTGCCGTAAACGGAATTTTAGGTGACGTCATTTCTGTGTCCATAGAAATGACCAACCACGGAAGGGAATCCCTTGTCTAAGAATAAAGAAATATCTTGGAAATATTTAAGTGGACAATGGGAGTGTATATTTTGACAATAAACTACAAAATAATACAAAACAAACTAGTCCCCGCCGGCACTCACGCTACCGCTCCCTCTCTTCTCTCGCCCACACACTCACTGACGTCACTCACCTCACGGCCACACACATACGCTACTGTCATAACATTTTCTTTCCAATTCATTAATTAGGCAACTAATTTGAAACTGGTGTGGGTGGCTCTATATATACTAGCCCACTGCAGACACATGCAGAAATCAACAAGGAATCGAAAAGTATTAAATCTGTGACAAAAATAATATCCGCTCTGTCTAAACGATATCGTTTGATCAGCTGCTCGTCATCAAAAAAAAACAAACATTGTTCCGTTCCCTGAACGTTCGCGCACGTCTCTCTCGCCTCAGTGCCATCCCCTGCTGGCAACTCCTAACCACTTAAGACACCTCTGAAGGTCTCTTAAATATCGTGGAGAGTAGGAGTGATTCTTAGACTTAAGAACGTTGATAAAAAGCTTTTATTCTTAAGTTTGAGAGTAGGACTAAATTTCGCAAATTCTCAGGACTTAAGTGTAAAATGGCACTCTAAGAAGCTTGATAAGTACGGCCCCTGAACTCCTAATATTACTTGAATCCCAATTAATAGTCCCAATTAAAAAATGTTTTTTTAAATAAAGTTTTAAGTAAGTCTCAAAGGTCCCACGACAGTGTATTCAAATGTGTTGCATGAATTTAGACAGTTAACAGGTGCTTTTATTAAGACCTCATAGAAACCGCCCTGAGATGGGTAGGTCGTAAGTTCAAACCCTGGCCGAGTCATACCAAAGACTGTAAAAATGGGAGCCATTACCTCCCTGCTTGGCACTCAGCATCAAGGGTTGGAATTGGGGGTTAGATCACCAAAAATGATTCCCGGGCGCGGCCACCGCTGCTGCTCACTGCTCCCCTCACCTCCCAGGGGGTGATCAAGGGGTGATGGGTCAAATGCAGAGAATAATTTCGCCACACCTAGTGTGTGTGTGACACTCATTGGTACTTTAACTTCAATCAATCAATCAATCAGCTTTATTTGTCCATTCTTACATGTACAAGACACATAAGAACTGAAATTACATTTTCGGCACAATCCCGCTAAGAGCAGACATACGTTACAGGGAGACAAGACGGGACCGCCAACGGATCAGCCTCACTTAGGCGCTCCTTAAAAAGGTGAGAAAAAGGTGACATTGGGGAAGGGGGGAAGTAAAAAAAATATCAGTCTGAGGCTGGACCCTCAGGAATGGTCCAGACTGAGTCCGAGGAAAAAAACCTCACATAGCATGGCACACATAAACATGGTACATGTAATCACAACAACTCGCAACAGAGTCATCCAACAGGGCTTTGGAGGCCGGCAGCTGCTGTTGAGCGCTGCTCAGCCCCCACAACCCCGGAGGAATTAAGCAGTGGTGAAGGCGTTGATTTGGGGAGGGGTGTGTGCGTGCATGTATGCCCAATTAACTTGGGTGAGATGTTGGAATTGTCTTTATGGGCCGAGGCCGGCCCCAAGAGTTCAAGAGTTCAAGAGTCCGACCCAGGTGCTTTTGAAAAAAAGGGAAAGGTCAAAAGCGTCCATCTTTGAGGAGTCCTCAGGGGAGTGTTTTCAAACAGCCTGTTCCTCAAGGCCATTCGAGGGAGTCAAATCGTAGATTAAGATGTTGTTTTTTCTTCGAGCAGTCAAAACAATGACATTCCTGCTCTGTATGCTGGCTCTGACAATTCCAATTTATTCTTTCTATAACTTCATCAAGATGGAATCTACCTTGCGATTCAAGCAATCGCTCCAGTCTGTGATCCCACAGCACGACCCAATCCTTCCATTGCGTTGAACAGCCTGTTGGCCCCTTGAGTGGCTGCCATCGTCTTCCGAATTTGACGATACACCAGAGCAATGCCCAGCCCAATCAGCAAATGCCCTGCGATCACACCTCCAAATAGGTAGATGTCTTCCAACTTGAACTTAACACACTGTTTATGTGTCTGTAGCTTTAATGCTAATGAGCTGTGTTTGGCCACGCCCACCCCTGACAGGAAGCGCCCTAGTACATACACATTGTAACTCTAACGCACTACTTAGTTAGAGTCACACATCACGACAATGAAACTGGAAGGAGTGGACACAATTTGCTGGAACATCAACAGACAATTTAGTATAACTAGGGAGCTTTGAGGAGTTGAAAAAGTTCCATTCCGCGAAAAGGAAATCCGTCATCAATAGACAATCCTCCCTCCAGTTTGACTCCCACCTTTTTTTTTCTTCTTCATCTTCCCTGGCGCTCTTGTCCTGCCTCTCCCCCCGATTAGGCCGCCCTAATCATTTGTGGTGGAAGGTGTGTCTGCATGTGTGCCTGTCACACAGAGTTCATTTGAATTTCCCTTCAATCACTTCCCATTAGCCAGGTGATAAATCAGCTCCGATGATGGCGCCCCCACTTTGCAGCAACACCACACTGGGTCCTAATGCCCACCCCTGTTTCACCAACAGATCTCTTACCTTGTCATGTTTTTATTGTCCGATACCCTTCAAAATGCACCACAATACACAACTTATATTCAATTGAATAGACTGCAAAGACAAGATATTTAATGGTTTTTATTGCAAATAATCATTAACTTGGAATTTAAAGGCTGCAACACATTGCAAAAAAGTTGTCACTGGGGCATTTTTACCACTGTGTTACATGGCCTTTCCTTTTAACAACACTCAGTAAACGTTTGGGAACTGAGGAGACACATTTTTGAAGCTTTTCAGGTGGAATTCTTTCCCATTCTTGCTTGATGTACAGCTTAAGTTGTTCAACAGTCCGGGGGTCTCCGTTGTGCTATTTTAGGCTTCATAATGCACCACACATTTTCAATGGGAGACAGGTCTGGACTACAGGCAGGCCAGTCTAGTACCAGCACTCTTTTACTATGAAGCCACCCTGTTGTAACACGTGGCTTGGCATTGTCTTGCTGAAATAAGCAGGGGCGTCCATGGTAACGTTGCTTGGATGGCAACATATGTTGCTCCGAAACCTGCATGTACCTTTCAGCATTAATGGCGCCTTCACAGATGTGTAAGTTACCCATGTCTTGGGCACTAATACACCCCCATACCATCACACATGCTGGCTTTTACACTTTGCGCCTATAACAATGGTTCTTTTCCTCTTTGGTCCGGAGGACACGACGTCCACAGTTTCCAATAACCATTTAAAATGTGGACTCGTCAGACCACAGAACACTTTTACACTTTGCATCAGTCCATCTTAGATGAGCTCAGGCCCAGCGGAGCTGGCGGCGTTTCTGGGTGTTGTTGATAAATGGCTTTTATTTTGCATAGTAGAGTTTTAACTTGCACTTACAGATGTAGCGATCAACTGTAGTTACTGACAGTGGTTTTCTGAAGTGTTCCTTAGCCCATGTGGTGATATCCTTTACACACCGGTGTCTCATTTGGATGCAGTATCGCCCAAGGGATCGAAGGTCTGTAATATCATGGCTTACGTGCAATTATTTGTCTAGATTCTCTGAACCCTTTGATATTACGGACCGTAGATGGTGAAATCCCTAAATTCCTTGCAATAGCTGGTTGAGAAAGGTTTTTCTTAAACTGCTCAACAATTTGCTCAGGCATTTGTTGACAAAGTGGTGACCCTCGCCCCATCCTTGTTTGTGAATGACTGAGCATTTCATGGAATCTACTTTTATACCCAATCATGGCACCCACCTGTTCCCAATTTGCCTGTTCACCTGTGGGGTGTTCCAAATAAGTGTTTGATGAGCATTCCTCAACTTTATCAGTATTTATTGCCACCTTTCCCAACTTCTTTGTCACGTGTTGCTGGCATCAAATTCTAATGTTAATGATTATTTGAAAAAAAAAAAACTAAATGTTTATCAGTTTGAACATCAAATATGTTGTCTTTGTAGCATATTCAACTGAATTTGGCTTGAAAATGATTTCCAAATAATTGTATTCCGTTTATATTTACATCTAACACAATTTCCCAACTCATATGGAAACGGGGTTTGTATACACATATATACATATATATACATATATACACACACACACACATATATATATTTACATATATACACACACACACATATATATTTACATATATATATATACATATATATATATATATATATATGTAAATATATATGTGTGTGTGTGTATATATGTAAATATATATATGTGTGTGTGTGTGTGTATATATGTATAGATGTATTATACACATTTATATACATATATAGTGTATACATTAACACATACTGTATATATGTATACAACTGGAGCTCTGCAAATTATATATATATATATATATATATATATATATATATATATATATATATATATATATATATATATATATATATATATATATATATATATATATATACATATATATATATATATATACACACTACCGTTCAAAAGTTTGGGGTCACATTGAAATGTCCTTATTTTTGAAGGAAAAGCACTGTACTTTTCAATGAAGATAACTTTAAACTAGTCTTAACTTTGAAGACATACACTCTATACATTGCTAATGTGGTAAATGACTATTCTAGCTGCAAATGTCTGGTTTTTGGTGCAATATCTACATAGGTGTATAGAGGCCCATTTCCAGCAACTATCACTCCAGTGTTCTAATGGTACAATGTGTTTGCTCATTGGCTCAGAAGGCTAATTGATGATTAGAAAACCCTTGTGCAATCATGTTCACACATCTGGAAACACTTTAGCTCGTTACAGAAGCTACAAAACTGACCTTCCTTTGAGCAGATTGAGTTTCTGGAGCATCACATTTGTGGGGTCAATTAAGCGCTCAAAATGGCCAGAAAAAGAGAACTTTCATCTGAAACTCGACAGTCTATTCTTGTTCTTAGAAATGAAGGCTATTCCACAAAATTGTTTGGGTGACCCCAAACTTTTGAACGGTAATATATATATATATATATATATATATATATATATATATATATATATATATATATATATATATATATATATATATATATATGTGTGTGTGTGTATATATATGTGTGTATATATAGATGATTTATACACATTTATATACATATAAAGTGTATACATTAATACATATATATGGAGCTCTACAAATTATATATATATATATATATATATATATATATATATATATATATATATATATATATATATATATTATAGTGGTATAATTAATATGTAGTTAAAATATTTTGATATTAAGAGTATGTGAAAGTTTGACCTCCGTGACGACCTCCTTAAAATTTAATAATCAATCAGAAATATCAAGCCGCTAAAATGCGCCAAACATGAAGCGTGGAGAGAGTGTTCTGCATTTTTCCCATCATGCATTGCAGGGGATTCAATTGGGTGTAACTTTGAATTATGCGTTGTGCTTGGACATTTTTTTTCTTTCAATAATACCCACAAAGTTCAGTGAGCAGGTCGTGTAACGCGCCACCACGTGTGTTGACTTCCTGTGCGCCATTAATGGGCCAGGCTGTTTGGTTTGGGCGCATGCTGTGTACACTTCAAAGCTCAAATCATGGTCATTAACTTGAACCGCTCACAAAGTCCACAAGATGGCGGGGAGAAACTCGCAGCGATTATGCTGACAATCGTTGACACGGACTCCTTATTTAAACTCGTGACATGTCGCGGGCCAAAGCGGCAATACGCGGGTCCACCGCGCTCACGTTTGAGTGCAGACGATTTCCTATTCCTCACGATCCCCTTTTTTCTCCGTTTGTGGCCCATCTGTGAGAGTTGTGTTGGTTTATGCTCGAGCCTTTTCCCATCAGGAGAGCAGCAGAAGGTGAAGGGGGGGGAGACACGCACACAGGCGTGGGGAAATGGCCAGCAATTTGGGGAACGGAGGAAAGGGGAAATGCCATTATGCAAATGTTCTCCTGCGACACGACCAGGCAGAGTGTGTGTGTGTGTGTGTGTGTGTGTGTGTGTGTGTGTGTGTGTGTGTGTGTGTGTGGTGGGGGGGTCGATTAGGCCTCATCTGTTATTGATGTGAGATGTGGACCAAAGTGTTGCCTCTCTCTCTCTCTCTTCCTGTGTCAGTGTGATCTGAACAACCACTCATACTACTTGTGTCCAGTCTCCTTTTATTAGACCAGTGTTTTTTTCAACCACTGTGCCGCGGCACACCGGTGTGCCGTGAGATATTGCCTTGTGTGCCGTGTGGAGGTGATGTCATTTCGCCTAATTGGGTTAAAAAGAAACCAGTAATTCCATCCGTTTTCTACCGCTTGTCCATTTTGAGGCTGGAGCCTATCTCAGCTGCATTCGAGCGGAAGGCGGGGTACACCCTGGACAAGGCGCCACCTCATCGCAGGGCCAACACAGATAGACAACACTAGGGCCACTTTAGTGTTGCCAATCAACCCAGGTGCATGTTTTAAAAACATATGTATCACCTATGATACGATGATGCAGCGTGTTTAAAAACCTATGTATCACTTATGATACGATAATATAGTGTGCTCAAAAACCTATGTATCACTTATGATATGATGATGTGGAGTGCTCAGAAACCTATGCATCACTTATGATACAATGATGTAGCGTGTTTGAAAACATGTAATACTTGGGTTTTTAAACACGCTACATCATCGTAACATAAGTGATGCATAGGTTTCTGAGCACTCTACATCATCATATCATAACTGATACATAGGTTTTTGAGCACACATCATCGTATCATAAGTGATACATAGGTTTTTAAACACGCTGCATCATCATATCATAAGTGATACATGTGTTTTTAAACACGCTACATCATCGTATCATAAGTATTACATGTTTTTAAACACGCTACATCATCGTATCATAAGTGATACATAGGTTTTAAACACGCTATATCATTGTATCACAAGTGATTAATAGGTTTTTAATCACGCTACGTCATCGTATCATAAGTGATGTATAGGTTTTTGAGCACGCTATGTCATCGTATCATAAGTTATACATAGTTTTTTAAAGACGCTACATCATCATATCATAAGTGATTCATAGTTTTTTAAAGACGCTACATCATCATATAAGTGATACATAGGTTTTTAAACACGCTACATCATCGTAACATATGTATCACTTATATGATGATGTAGCGTCTTTAAAAAACTATGAATCACTTATGATATGATGATGTAGCGTGTTTAAAAACCTATGTATCACTTATGATATGATGATGTAGCGTGTTTAAAAACCTATGTTTAACTTATGATACGATGACACAGCGTGCTCAAAAACCTATACATCACTTATGATACGATGATGTAGAGTGCTCAGAAACCTATGTATCACTTATGATACAATGACGTAGCGTGATTAAAAACCTATTAATCACTTGTGATACAATGATATAGCGTGTTTAAAATCCTATGTATCACTTATGATACGATGATGTAGCATGTTTAAAAAACCCATGTCTCACTTATGATACGATGATGTAGCGTGTTTGAAAATGTAGCCGGAAAGATCCCGAGCCCGGGATTGAACTCTGGACTACTCAGGACCTTCGTATTGTGAGGCACATGCACTAACCCCTGTTCCACCGTGCTGCCCAAAAACCAGTCATTATGATCTCCTCTCCTTCACATAAAGTCCATAAAGACATGGATGACAGAGTCTGGTGTGGATGAACTTGACTGGCCTGCACAGAGTCCTGACCTGAACCCGATAGAACACCTTTGGGATGAATCAGAACGGAGACTGAGAGCCAGGCCTTCTCCACCAACATCAGTGTGTGACCTCACCAATGCGCTTTTGGAAGAACGGTGGAAAATTCCTATAAACACACTCCGCAACCTTGTGGACAGCCTTCCCAGAAGAGTTGAAGCTGTAATAGCTGCAAAAGGTGGGCCCACATCATATTGAACTCTATGGGTTAGGAATGGGATGGCACTTCAAGTTCATATGTGAGTCAAGGCAGGTTTTTTTTAATGCATTCTAACTCGTAATAAATGGCAAGTACAAGGTGGCTAACAATACAGATAATGGAAGCACTCAATTCTGCTCATAAAGCCCTCTAAAAAAAGCGCCAACAATACTCCACTTACATGTCGTGACCTGAATATCAAGTAAATATTAAGTGATGTTGTTATTATAAGCGCTAACAATGGCGTCGTGTTCACATAGAGCTAAGTAGCTTATGCCGCTATATTGACATATTGAGCTGCTGCATCGCTTCTGAGTTGGTGAAAGTTGATTCCTGATTATAAATCATGCCTCTCACCTGGATAGTAGAAGGCTGTGGACATAAACCCGACTTTGACATCCGACTTAGACGGGAATTACACAAAAAGACATTTGTTTGGGCATCTTTTTCTTTCTTTTTTAACCTGGGTGGGGATTATGATGAATTCTTCATGTAAACGGGAAGATATAAACATCCCATCAGTCTTTATCCCAGCGAGAGCAGACATTGTACAGTAAGTGATTTTTTTATTACGTTTGTATATGTTGTTTAGCACTTAGCAATAGTGCTACATGATGCTTAGTGTTCGACTAAAGCTGCATCTGTTTAGCACACAGCTTCTGAAACTTGGAGATCATCCTCCTTATATTCAGGCTCAAAAATAGAAGTGTGTGGACCATCGTTTGTCCCAAAAGTAGTTTTTGTGTTGTTTTTGTCTGCCGTTATTAGTAGTGTTGTTGTTGAAGGGAAAAGCGAACGTTGTGATTAGAGATGTCCGATAATATTGGCTTGCCGATATTATGCTTTAAAATGTAATATCGGAAATTATCGGTATCGTTTTTTTTTTTGTTTTTTTTGTTTTGTTTTGTTTTTAATTAAATCAACATAAAAAACATAAGGTACACTTACAATTAGTGCACCAACCCAAAAACCTACCTCATTCACACAAAAGGGTTGTTTCTTTCTGTTATTAATATTCTGGTTCCTACATTATATATCAATATATATCAATACAGTCTGCAAGGGATACAGTCCGTAAGCACACATGATTGTGCGTGCTGCTGGTCCGCTAATAGTACTAACCTTTAAAAGTTAATTTTACTCATTTTCATTCATTACTAGTTTTTATGTAACTGTTTTTATATTGTTTTACTTTCTTTTTTATTCAAGAAAATGTTTTTAATTTATTTATTTTATTTTATTTTATTATTATTTTTAAAAAGGGCCTTATCTCCACCATACCTGGTTGTTCAAATTAGGCATAATAATGTATTAATTCCACGACTGTATATATCGGTATCGGTTAATATCGGTATCGGTAATTAACAGTTGGACAATATCGGATATCGGCAAAAAGCCATTATCGGACATCCCTAGTTGTGATATGATTTCGCCGTATGCTTGAAATCATACGTAAATATGAATGTTACTACATTACATGTATACTTACAGTGCGTATATATAACATTGATGAAGGTTTTAGGATGTTTTTTAAAGTGCTTTGGAGTGGCTCGCATTGGCTCCCTTGTTAGCTGACTTTAGCTAGTGTTTTTTCATGATTTAGAATGCATTAAAAAAGGATAAGGATTGTGAATGATAGACAAAATGAGGTCTCCTCACATGGCGCAGGTGTACATTACGAGTGAGATCTCTCCATGGTGCTGAAAGGCACTTACTCGGAACAACTTCCTCCGACTCACCCCAAAATCTACCTCACCCTGCCCCCCCCAACCGGCCCCAGCGCAACCTCCCAGGCTCAACCCCCCGCAGCTGCGTCCCTGCTCTCTGATGAGGGCCGACTGGTGCCGTACGAGCGGCAGAACTGACAACATTTACGGGGGCGAATGAGAATGATCCATCTTCCTTAGCGGGCTTGTCACCCCGCTGGCCAAACTTCATCATGGCCAATTACCAGCGCAGTCCCTTTCTTGGCCACTGCTGCCACAAACATGGAGTCATTAGACACTATTATAATAAGGTGCGCAGCAGCCAAGAAAGGAAGCGGGGGGGGGGAGAGAGCGGGAAAATTGCTGGAATTTCACATATGAGCAGTGTTGGGTTAGTTACTGAAACCCAGTAACTAGTTACAGTTACTAGTTACTTCATTTCAAAAGTAACTCAGTTACTAACTCAGTTACTTACACCAAAAAGTAATGCGTTACTGTAAAAAGTAACTATTTAGTTACTTTTTTTTTTTTTTAAGGCTCCCATTACTGCCCTTTTAGCCTTCATTTCAGTGCTGTTAAAATAAAAAACCCTGATATTACTCGTTTCTTCTTTGTGGCAATCTTGCAGCATCATGGGACACTAATGCGACAATGACTGCCCTCGTGTGGATGATACGTTAATTACATGCATCTGATCTGATACGTCAGGCTTTTAAGGAAAAAACTAATAACACTGATGATGTAATGTTTAAAAAACTATGTATCACTTATGATACCATGATATAGTGTGCTCAAAAACCTATATCACTTATGATATGATGATGTAGCATGATTAAAAACCTATGAATCACTTATGATACGATGATGTAGTGTGTTTAAAGACCTATGTATCACTTATGGTACGATGATATAGCGTGTTTAAAAACCTATGTATCACTTATGATATGATTATGCAGCGTGTTTAAAAACCTGTGTATCACTTATGATACGATGACATAGTGTACTCAAAAACCTATGTATAACTTATAAAATATAGTGTGCTCAAAAACCTATGTATCACTTACGATACGATGTAGCATGATTAAAAACCTATTAGTCACCTATGATACGATGATATAGAGTGCTCAGAAACCTATGTATCACTTATGATACAATGATGTAGCGTGATTAAAAACATATTAATCACCTATGATACGATGATGTAGTGTTCAGAAACCTACGTATCACTTATGATACAATGATGTAGCGTGATTAAAAACTTATTAATCACTTATGATACAATGATGTAGCGTGTTTAAAAACCTATTTATCACTTATGATACCATGATGTAGCGTGTTTAAAAACATGTAATACTTATGATACGATGATGTAGCATGTTTAAAAACCTATGTATCACTTATGATATGATGATGTAACATGTTTAAAAAACTATGAATCACTTAAGATACAATGTAGCGTGTTTAAAAACCTATGTATCACCTATGAAACGACGATGTAGCATTTTTAAAAACCTATGTATCACTTATGATATGCTTGACGTCCTATGTACAACTTATAAAATAATATAGCGTGCTCAAAAACCTGTGTATCACTTACGATACAATTATGTAGCATGATTAAAAACCTATTAATCACCTATGATACAATGATAAAGCGTGTTTAAAAACCTATGTATCACTTATGATACGATGATGTAGCGTGTTTAAAAACATGTAATACTTATGATACGATGATGTAGTGTTTAAAAACCTATGTATCACTTATGATATGATGATGTAGTGTGTTTAAAGACCTATGTATCACTTATGGTACGATGATATAGCGTGTTTAAAAACCTATGTATCACTTATGATATGATTATGCAGCGTGTTTAAAAACCTGTGTATCACTTAATATACGATGATATAGTGTACTCAAAAACCTATGTATAACTTATAAAATATAGTGCGCTCAAAAACCTATGTATCACTTTCGATACGATGTAGCATGATTAAAAACCTATTAATCACCTATGATACGATGATATAGAGTTCTCAGAAACCTATGTATCACTTATGATACAACGATGTAGCGTGATTAAAAACATATTAATCACCTATGATACGATGATGTAGAGTGCTCAGAAACCTATGTATCACTTATGATAAAATGATGCAGCGTGATTAAAAACGTGTTAATCACTTATGATACGATGATGTAGCGTGTTTAAAAACCTATGTATCACTTATGATACGATGATGTAGCGTGTTTAAAAACATGTAATACTTATGATACGATGATGTAGCGTGTTTAAAAACATGAAATACTTATGATACGATGATGTAGCGTGTTTAAAAACCTATGTCTCACTTATGATACAATGATGTAGCGTGATTAAAAACATATTAATCACCTATGGTACGATGATGTAGGTTGCTCAGAAACCTATGTATCACTTATGATAAAATGATGCAGCGTGATTAAAAACGTATTAATCACTTATGATACGATGATGTAGTGTGTTTAAAAACCTATGTATCACTTATGATACGATGATGTAGCGTGTTTAAAAACATGTAATACTTATGATACGATGATGTAGCGTGTTTAAAAACATGTAATACTTATGATACGATGATATAGCGTGTTTAAAAACCTATGTCTCACTTATGATACAATGATGTAGCGTGATTAAAAAGATATTAATCACCTATGATACGATGATGTAGAGTGCTCAGAAACCTATGTATCACTTATGATAAAATGATGCAGCGTGATTAAAAACCTATTAATCACTTATGATACGATGATGTAGCGTGTTTAAAAACCTATGTATCACTTATGATACGATGATGTAGCGTGTTTAAAAACATGTAATACTTATGATACTATGATGTAGCGTGTTTAAAAACATGAAATACTTATGATACGATGATGTAGCGTGTTTAAAAACCTATGTCTCACTTATGATACGATGATGTAGCGTGTTTAAAAAACTATGAATCACTTATGATACGATGATGTAGCGTGTTTAAAAACCTATGTATCACTTATGAAACGAGGATGTAGCGTGTTTAAAAACCTATGTATCACTTATGATACGCTTGGCGTCCTAGGGCTAAGACAGGGAAGTTTCAAATGTGTGTGAGGTCCAGAGGGAGCGAGACAGAGGTGTGCGGTGTAGAGTACGGCGTGAAGCTCCTACTTGGCAGGTCACAGTCCAGTGGTTGTGGCGTGTTGACAAGCACGGGGGTGTTTAAGAGGTCAGTGAGCACACACACACACACACACACACACACACACACACACACACACACACACACACACACACACACACACACACACACTTCCACTTCCAGCAAATTCGGAGGCATTAAAAGGGTCACAACAAAACGTTCACCTCATCACCCAAAGGAAGTTGTGATGGCTTGTTGTTAGTGTACACAATGTGGAAAACACACAACCCCACACACACTTGTCACTAGTATGAGGACGCCTCATTTTCTCCACCCACTCAACACACACTCCCACACCTTCATGCAGGGGCGTCCACATTTTTTTCCACTGAGGGCCGCGCCGATATTTTGATATTTTTCCTTTTTTTTTCCCCCTCAAGTTTGGTCCTGGGGACCCAGAAGGTTCTCAGTATGTTAAGAATAAGTCATACATTAATTTGTTTTTCAACGCTTGAATCTGAAGATAAACTTCAGATTTGTCAATTTGTAAAAATATTTTATTTATATTATTATTTTTTTAAGGCAAAAACACAAAATATGTGTTAAAAGCGGAATATTTCAAGTGAAGTAATTGGAGTCTTAAATAGGTCAATAATTCATAACATTGCTTTTGATTCATTAAATACATTTTAAGCAATTAGGTTTAAAAAAAATATATATATATATATATATATATATATATATATATATATATACACACACATTTTTGTGTATATATATATATATATTTGCATATATATGTATATACACACACACATATATATATATATATTTATATACACACACATATATATATATATGTTTATATATATATACATATATATGTATATATGTATGTATATATATGTGTGCATATATATGTATGTATATATATATACTTCTTATAAATTTATATATATATATACTGTGTATATACACACATATATACACAAAAACGTGTATATATGTATGTGTATATATATATATATATACACACACATATACTGTACATATATATGTATAAATGTGTGTATATGTGTGTTTATATATATAAATCATATATATATATATATATATATATATATATATATATATATATATATATATATATATATATATATATATATATATATATATATATAGTTAGGCCCTTTTGGATCCCTAAGAATAACAGTGGGAGATTTTATATATATATATATATATATATATATATATATATATATATATATATATATATATATATATATATATATATATATATATATATATATTTATATATATATATATATATATATATATATATATATATATGTCTTAATTAGATTATCCAAAAAATAGTGCTCGATACCGTGGTAGAGCGTAATATGTATGTGTGGGGAAAAAGTCACAAGACTATTTCATCTCTACAGGCCTGTTTCATGAGGGGTTTTCCTCAATCCAAATCTCCTGAGGATTGAGGAAAACCCCTCATGAAACAGGCCTGTAGAGATGAAATAGTCTTGTGATTTTTTCCCCACACATACATATATATATATATATATATATATATATATATATATATATATATATATATATATATATATATATATATATATATATATATATATATATAATCTCCCACTGTTATTCTTAGGGATCCAAAAGGGCCTAACTCATAAAAGTGTTAAAAAAATAATTATACATTATTTTATATATATATATATATATATATATATATATATATATATATATATATATATATATATATATATATATATATATATATATTTAAAGTACCAAAGATTGTCACACGCACACACTAGTTGTGGTGAAATTTGTCCTCTGCATTTGACCCATCCCCTTGTTCACCCCCTGGGAGGTGAGGGGAGCAGTGAGCAGCAGCGGTGGCCGCGCCCGGGAATCATTTTTGGTGATTTAACCCCCAATTCCAACCCTTGATACTGAGTGCCAAGCAGGGAGGTCTTTTTTTTTTTCAACGCTTAAATTACTCGATCAACTTCAGATCTATACGTCCCCTTTAAATATCTATTTTTTTAAAGGTTTTTTTGTTTTGTTTTATGCCCTTTTTGTCATAGAAAATGTTGTTTTTTATGGCAAAAACACAAAATATGCAATTTTCCCCCCAAAAAAGTTCAAAGTGAACATTTGAATTGAAGTAATTAGGAATATTAAATAGGTCAATAATTTATAACAGTGATTTTGATTCATTGCTATATTTGGAGCAATTAGTTAAAAAAAATAAATAAATAATAATAATCTATTATTTAGCTTGGGAAGGCAAGTCTAAAAAAAAAAGGTTTTGAGGACAGTTTTAAAAGAGGGAAAGAGTGGGGGCCGCTGTGATGTGGGCAAAGTGGGTGCCACCCTTAGCCATCGTTAATGTGGATTTTACTTTTTTTTTAATGTTTATTATTGTAGCAATGTGGTTGTTAAAGTGAAGGATTGTTGTGATTTCTGATTGTTTGTGAGGGCACACACCTGTCTGTGTGTGCATGTGAGGGCGGAGCGGCGCATACAGGACAGTTCGACTTGTTGTTGTTGTTTTGGCGTGAAATAGAAAGTTGATCCATGGCCTCCTTGTTATGTTATGTTTGATATGGAGTTAATGTACATTTGCTTCACTATACAAACTTTCCCATTTGAGAACCCTGTTCAAGAACCAATTAAGTTGGTAAATGGAGGTTCAGCTGTACAGTATTTACTGGAGCGAGACTTTGACTTGGAGTGGATTTGGGAAGAGGGATTGAGCACGCTGCTCGGTGCAGCTGTGACTTCATCAATTGTGGATGGGAGTGAAAGGTCACGCTCCAGCTGTGTTATTGACCGTAACCATGGCGATGTTCTTTTACTACATGAACACACAATAAGATTTTTATAATTATACAGAGTCTCGTTCAATGTTGGGAGCGAGTACACTGGATGAACAAGTACGTGTGCTGGTGTGTGTGTGTGTGTGCGTGTGTGTGTGTTTGTGTGTGAGAGATGAAAACAGCAAGTTGATCCTTTGGTTATACATTGTTGGAATTGTTTGTACAGTAAATCTTTGTCTTTGAAAGCAGATCAATATTATTGCTACTGTGCGTGTGTGTGTGTGCATCTACTGTACATGTGTGTGTGTGCATCTACTGTATGTGTGTGTGTACATCTACTGTATGTGTGTGTGTGTATACATCTGCTGTACATGTGTGTGTAAGTGGATGTGTACATCTACTGTACGTGTGTAACTGTATAAATGTGT
Organism: Entelurus aequoreus; assembly: GCF_033978785.1. Taxonomy (NCBI): domain Eukaryota; kingdom Metazoa; phylum Chordata; class Actinopteri; order Syngnathiformes; family Syngnathidae; genus Entelurus; species Entelurus aequoreus. The sequence goes on along the minus strand of NC_084748.1, from coordinate 44,565,666 downwards.
GTACATCTACTGTACGTGTGTGTGTATAAGTTTTTGTACATCTGCTGTACATGTGTAAGTGTGTGTGTATCTAAGTGTTTTGTACATCTACTGTACACGTGTGTGTGTATATAAGTGTGTTTTGTACATCTACTGTACGTGTGTGTGTACATCTACTGTACGTGTGTGTATAAGTGTTTTTGTACATCTACTGTACGTGTGTGTGTGTGTACATCTACTGTACGTGTGTGTGTATAAGTGTGTGTGTGTGTGTGTTTGTACATCTACTGCACATGTGTGTGTACATTACTGTACGTGTGTGTATATAAGTGTGTTTTTGTACATCTACTGTACATGTGTGTATATAAGTGTGTTTTTGTACATATACTGTACGTGTGTGTGTGTGTATAAATGTTTTGTACATCTACTGTACGTGTGTGTGTGTGTATAAATGTTTTATACATCTACTGTACGTGTGTGTACATCTACTGTACCTGTGTATATAAGTGTGTTTTTGTACATCTACTGTACATGTGTGTACATCTACTGTACATGTGTGTATATAAGTGTGTTTTTGTACATCTACTGTACGTGTGTGTACATCTACTGTACATGTGTGTGTATATAAGTGTGTTTGTACATCTACTGTACATGTGTGTATATAAGTGTGTTTTTGTACATTTACTGTACGTGTGTGTGTAGATAAGTGTGTTTTTATACATCTACTGTACGTGTGTGTGTACATCTACTGTACGTGTGTGTATATAAGTGTGTTTTGTAAATCTACTGTACGTGTGTGTGTATATATACATGTACTGTACATGTGTGTATATAAGTGTGTTTTTGTACATCTACTGTACGTGTGTGTGTGTGTATATATATATGTGTTTTGTATATCTACTGTACGTGTGTGTGTATATATAAGTGTGTTTTTGTACATCTACTGTACGTGTGTGTACATCTACTGTACGTGTGTGTATGTAAGGGTTTTGTACATCTACTGTACATGTGTGTACATCTACTGTACGTGTGTGTATATAAGTGTGTTTTTGTACATCTACTGTACGTGTGTGTACATCTACTGTACGTGTGTGTATGTAAGGGTTTTGTACATAATAATAATAATAATAATACCTGGGATTTATATAGCGCTTTTCTACTGTACGTGTGTGTACATCTACTGTACGTGTGTGTGTATATAAGTGTGTTTTTGTACATATACTGTACGTGTGTGTACATCTACTGTACGTGTGTGTATATAAGTGTGTGTTTGTACATCTACTGTACGTGTGTGTATATAAGTGTTTGTACATCTACTGTACGTGTTTGTACATCTACTGTACGTGTGTGTATATAAGTGTTTGTACATCTACTGTACATGTGTGTGTATATACGTGTGTGTAGATAAGTGTGTTTTTATACATCTACTGTACGTGTGTGTGTACATCTACTGTACGTGTGTGTATATAAGTGTGTTTTGTAAATCTACTGTACGTGTGTGTGTGTGTGTATATACATGTTTTGTACATGTACTGTACATGTGTGTATATAAGTGTGTTTTTGTACATCTACTGTATGTGTGGGTGTGTGTGTGTATATAAGTGTTTTGTCCATCTACTGTACGTGTGTGTACATCTACTGTACGTGTGTGTATATAAGTGTGTTTTTGTACCTCTACTGTACATGTGTGTATATAAGTGTTTGTGTACATCTACTGTACGTGTGTGTGTACATCTACTGTATGTGTGTGTGTGTACGTCTACTGTACGTGTGTGTGTGTATATAAGGGTGTTTTTGTACATCTACTGTACGTGTGTATAAATCTACTGTACGTGTGTGTGTATAAGTGTTTGTGTACATCTACTGTACATGTATGTGTATATAAGGGTGTTTTTGTACATCTGCTGTACATGTGTATAAGTGTGTGCATCTACTGTACGTGTGTGTGTGTATTAGTGTTTTTGTATATCTACTGTACGCGTGTGTGTGTATAAATGTGTTTTTGTACATCTACTGTAGGTGTGTATAAGTGTGTGTACATCTACTGTGTGTGTGTGTGTGTGTGTGTGTGTGTGTGTGTGTGTGTGTGTGTGTGTGTGTTGCTGCTCCAGAAGGCAGCAGCATGGGATTGAAGCAGGCAGTACCCGAGTAAAAAGTGTGTGTGTATGTTTGTGTATAATGTCTACTTTCCTCCACTTGTGTGTGTGTGTCCAGACGTCAGATTACTCCTCCATGGCGTCACTAGCTGGTGGTCTGGACGAGATGAAGAGCAGTTTGGTGAATGGCAGCACGGGGGCGGAGTTAGGAGCCAGCGTGGCCGGCCCACAATCCTATTCCATAGTTCCAGGTAAGACCACACATGTGTGAAGTGGGCCCCCTTCTGAAAACAACACTGACATTGTGCTGCAACGTGCTTTGGTCTAACTATGAAGGCTGTGGAAAGATAGATTGCCTGTAACGATTCTTAATTGATTCAAAACATTTTATTTGCAATCTGTCCTGTCCACACACTCAGTGGATATATATATATATATATATATATATATATATATATATATATATATATATATATATATATATATATATATATATATATATATATATATATATATATATATATATATATATGTATATATATATATATATATATATATATAGATATATATATATATATATATATATATATATATAGATATATATATATATATATATATATATATCTATATATATAGATATCTATATATATAGATATATATATATATATATATATATATATATATATATATATATATATATATATATATGTCTACATACATACATATATATACATACATATATATATATATATATATATGTATGTATATATACACTACCGTTCAAAAGTTTGGGGTCACCCAAACAATTTTGTGGAATAGCCTTCATGTCTAAGAACAAGAATAGACTGTCGAGTTCCAGATGAAAGTTCTCTTTTTCTGGCCATTTTGAGCGTTTAATTGACCCCCACAAATGTGATGCTCCAGAAACTCAATCTGCTCAAAGGAAGGTCAGTTTTGTAGCTTCTGTAACGAGCTCAACTGTTTTCAGATGTGTGAACATGATTGCACAAGGGTTTTCTAATCATCAATTAGCCTTCTGAGCCAATGAGCAAACACATTGTACCATTAGAACACTGGAGTGATAGTTGCTGGAAATGGGCCTCTATACACCTATGTAGATATTGCACCAAAAACCAGACATTTGCAGCTAGAATAGTCATTTACCACATTAGCAATGTATAGAGTGTATTTCTTTAAAGTTAAGACTAGTTTAAAGTTATCTTCATTGAAAAGTACAGTGCTTTTCCTTCTAAAATAAGGACATTTCAATGTGACCCCAAACTTTTGAATGGTAGTGTATGTATATGTGTATATATATATATATATATATATATATATATATATATATATATATATATATATATATATATATATATATATATATACAAACCCCGTTTCCACATGAGTTGGCAAATTGTGTTAGATGTAAATATAAACGGAATACAATGATTTGCAAATCCTTTTCAACCCATATTCAATTGAATGCACTACAAAGACAACATATTCGATGTTCAAACTCATAAACTTTATTTTTTTTTTGCAAATAATAATTAACTTGGAATTTCATGGCTGCAACATGTGCCAAAGTAGTTGGGAAAGGGCATGTTCACCACTGTGTTACATGGCCTTTCCTTTTAACAACACTCAGTAAACGATTGGGAACTGAGGAAACGTAATTGTTGAAGCTTTGAAAGTGGAATTCTTTCCCATTCTTGTTTTATGTAGAGCTTCAGTCGTTCAACAGTCCGGGGGTCTCCGCTGTCGTATTTTACGCTTCATAATGCGCCACACATTTTCGATGGGAGACAGGTCTGGACTGCAGGCGGGCCAGGAAAGTACCCGCACTCTTTTTATACGAAGCCACGCTGTTTTAACACATGCTGAATGTGGCTTGGCATTGTCTTGCTGAAATAAGCAGGGGCGTCCATGAAAATGACGGCGCTTAGATGGCAGCATATGTTGCTCCAAAATCTGTATGTACCTTTCAGCATTAATGGTGCCTTCACAGATGTGTAAGTTACCCATGTCTTGGGCACTAATGCACCCCCATACCATCACACATGCTGGCTTTTCAACTTTGCGTCGATAACAGTCTGGACGGTTCGCTTCCCCTTTGGTCCGGAGGACACGACGTCGAATATTTCCAAAAACAATTTGAAATGTGGACTCGTCAGACCACAGAACACTTTTCCACTTTGCATGAGTCCATCTTAGATGATCTCGGGCCCAGAGAAGCCGGCGACGTTTCTGGGTGTTGTTGATAAATGGCTTTCGCTTTGCATAGTAGAGCTTTACCTTGCACTTACAGATGTAGCGACCAACTGTAGTTACTGACAGTGGGTTTCTGAAGTGTTCATGTGGTGATATCCTTTAGAGATTGATGTCGGTTTTTGATCGAAGGTCACGGTCACTCAATGTTGGTTTCCGGCCATGCTGCTTACCTGCAGTGATTTCTCCAGATTCTCTGAACCCTTTGATGATATTACGGAGCGTAGATGGTGAGATCCCTAAATTCCTTGCAATAGCTGGTTGAGAAAGGTTGTTCTTAAACTGTTTGACTATTTGCTCACGCATTTGTGGACAAAGTGGTGACCCTCGCCCCATCCTTTCTTGTGAATGACTGAGCATTTCATGGAATCTACTTTTATACCCAATCATGGCACCCACCTGTTCCCAATTAGCCTGCACACCTGTGGGATGTTCCAAATAAGTGTTTGATGAGCATTCCTCAACTTTATCAGTATTTATTGCCATCTTTCCCAACTTCTTTGTCACGTGTTGCTGGCATCAAATTCTAAAGTTAATGATTATTTGCAAAAAAAAAAAAAAAGTTTATGAGTTTGAACATCAAATATGTTGTCTTTGTAGCATATTCAACTGAATATGGCTTGAAAATGATTCGCAAATCATTGTATTCCGTTTATATTTACATCTAACACAATTTCCCAACTCAAACGGGTATATATATATATATATATATATATATATATATATATATATATATATATATATATATATATATATATATATATATATATATATATATATATATATACACACATACATACAGTATGTATATATAGTTACTTTACATTTAGTCTGCTTTTTAGCCCAATGCGCCCCCCCAAGTCCAAAAGTTTAGACACCCCTGTTTTAGTGTAATTATGACATGACTTACTGTATTATGCCCGGAAAAACCTCCAATAAAGCAGTACAATAATCCTCCTCAGGACCATGAATGAGACATTTGCATGCAGATTGCTGCAGGAGTGCAGTGATGTCATGTAAATACTGTACGGCTCTAATTGAAATACATGTCTGTCAAGTGTACGCATTTGAGCAATTTAGTTGTGCAAACACTACAAAATCATCGACTGTATACGCACTCCATGTTTTTGCAATCATTTCAAGCCCCCGGTGCACGCGTTCAATTCTCAATGTATCAAGTTATTCACATGGCAGATTGCGTAATCCTTAGAAAGTCTACTTGAGCTGCGCCTTGGGCTTCACTCAGGTACTCCTTCTACACAATATATTATATTCTCCTTCTACACAATATTATATTAACACTGTACATTCTCCTTCTACACAATATTATATTAACACTGTACATTCTCCTTCTACACAATATTATATTAACACTGTACATTCTCCTTATACACAATATTATATTAACACTGTACATTCTCCTTATACACAATATTATATTAACACTGTACATTCTCCTTATACACAATATTATATTAACACTGTACATTCTCCTTTTACACATATATTATATTAACACTGTACATTCTCCTTATACACAATATTATATTAACACTGTACATTCTCCTTATACACATATATTACATTAACACTGTACATTCTCCTTCTACACAATATTATATTAACACTGTACATTCTCCTTCTACACAATATTATATTAACACTGTACATTCTCCTTCTACACAATATTATATTAACACTGTACATTCTCCTTATACACAATATTATATTAACACTGTACATTCTCCTTATACACAATATTATATTAACAATTAACAACAATTATATTAACACTGTACATTCTCCTTATACACATTGATATTATATTAACACTGTACATTCTCCTTATACACAATATTATATTAACACTGTACATTCTCCTTATACACATTGATATTATATTAACACTGTACATTCTCCTTATACACAATATCATATTAACACTGTACATTCTCCTTATACACAATATTATATTAACACTGTACATTGTCCTTCTACACAATATTATATTAACACTGTACATTCTCCTTATACACAATATTATATTAACACTGTACATTCTCCTTATACACATATATTACATTAACACTGTACATTCTCCTTATACACAATATTATATTAACACTGTACATTCTCCTTATACACAATATTATATTAACACTGTACATTCTCCTTATACACAATATTATATTAACAATTAACAACAATTATATTAACACTGTACATTCTCCTTATACACATTGATATTATATTAACACTGTACATTCTCCTTATACACAATATTATATTAACACTGTACATTCTCCTTATACACATTGATATTATATTAACACTGTACATTCTCCTTATACACAATATTATATTAACACTGTACATTCTCCTTATACACAATATTATATTAACAATTAACAACAATTATATTAACACTGTACATTCTCCTTATACACATTGATATTATATTAACACTGTACATTCTCCTTATACACAATATTATATTAACACTGTACATTCTCCTTATACACAATATTATATTAACACTGTACATTCTCCTTATACACAATATTATATTAACAATTAACAACAATTATATTAACACTGTACATTCTCCTTATACACAATATTATATTAACACTGTACATTCTCCTTATACACATTGATATTATATTAACACTGTACATTCTCCTTATACACAATATTATATTAACACTGTACATTCTCCTTATACACAATATTATATTAACACTGTACATTCTCCTTATACACAATATTATATTAACACTGTACATTCTCCTTATACACATTGATATTATATTAACACTGTACATTCTCCTTATACACAATATTATATTAACACTGTACATTCTCCTTATACACAATATTATATTAACACTGTACATTCTCCTTATACACAATATTATATTAACACTGTACATTCTCCTTCTACACAATATTATATTAACACTGTACATTCTCCTTATACACAATATTATATTAACACTGTACATTCTCCTTCTACACAATATTATATTAACACTGTACATTCTCCTTATACACAATATCATATTAACACTGTACATTCTCCTTATACACAATATTATATTAACACTGTACATTCTCCTTATACACAATATTATATTAACACTGTACATTCTCCTTATACACAATATTATATTAACACTGTACATTCTCCTTATACACAATATTATATTAACACTGTACATTCTCCTTCTACACAATATTATATTAACACTGTACATTCTCCTTATACACATATATTACATTAACACTGTACATTCTCCTTCTACACAATATTATATTAACACTGTACATTCTCCTTCTACACAATATTATATTAACACTGTACATTCTCCTTATACACATATATTACATTAACACTGTACATTCTCCTTCTACACAATATTATATTAACACTGTACATTCTCCTTCTACACAATATTATATTAACACTGTACATTCTCCTTCTACACAATATTATATTAACACTGTACATTCTCCTTATACACAATATTATATTAACACTGTACATTCTCCTTCTACACAATATTATATTAACACTGTACATTGTCCTTCTACACAATATTATATTAACACTGTACATTCTCCTTATACACAATATTATATTAACACTGTACATTCTCCTTATACACATATATTACATTAACACTGTACATTCTCCTTATACACAATATTATATTAACACTGTACATTCTCCTTATACACAATATTATATTAACACTGTACATTCTCCTTATACACAATATTATATTAACAATTAACAACAATTATATTAACACTGTACATTCTCCTTATACACATTGATATTATATTAACACTGTACATTCTCCTTATACACAATATTATATTAACACTGTACATTCTCCTTATACACAATATTATATTAACACTGTACATTCTCCTTATACACAATATTATATTAACAATTAACAACAATTATATTAACACTGTACATTCTCCTTATACACATTGATATTATATTAACACTGTACATTCTCCTTATACACAATATTATATTAACACTGTACATTCTCCTTATACACATTGATATTATATTAACACTGTACATTCTCCTTATACACAATATTATATTAACACTGTACATTCTCCTTATACACAATATTATATTAACAATTAACAACAATTATATTAACACTGTACATTCTCCTTATACACATTGATATTATATTAACACTGTACATTCTCCTTATACACAATATTATATTAACACTGTACATTCTCCTTATACACAATATTATATTAACACTGTACATTCTCCTTATACACAATATTATATTAACAATTAACAACAATTATATTAACACTGTACATTCTCCTTATACACAATATTATATTAACACTGTACATTCTCCTTATACACATTGATATTATATTAACACTGTACATTCTCCTTATACACAATATTATATTAACACTGTACATTCTCCTTATACACAATATTATATTAACACTGTACATTCTCCTTATACACAATATTATATTAACACTGTACATTCTCCTTATACACATGATATTATATTAACACTGTACATTCTCCTTATACACAATATTATATTAACACTGTACATTCTCCTTATACACAATATTATATTAACACTGTACATTCTCCTTATACACAATATTATATTAACACTGTACATTCTCCTTCTACACAATATTATATTAACACTGTACATTCTCCTTATACACAATATTATATTAACACTGTACATTCTCCTTATACACAATATTATATTAACACTGTACATTCTCCTTATACACAATATTATATTAACACTGTACATTCTCCTTATACACAATATTATATTAACACTGTACATTCTCCTTATACACAATATTATATTAACACTGTACATTCTCCTTATACACAATATTATATTAACACTGTACATTCTCCTTATACACAATATTATATTAACACTGTACATTCTCCTTCTACACAATATTATATTAACACTGTACATTCTCCTTATACACATATATTACATTAACACTGTACATTCTCCTTCTACACAATATTATATTAACACTGTACATTCTCCTTCTACACAATATTATATTAACACTGTACATTCTCCTTATACACATATATTACATTAACACTGTACATTCTCCTTCTACACAATATTATATTAACACTGTACATTCTCCTTCTACACAATATTATATTAACACTGTACATTCTCCTTCTACACAATATTATATTAACACTGTACATTCTCCTTATACACAATATTATATTAACACTGTACATTCTCCTTCTACACAATATTATATTAACACTGTACATTCTCCTTCTACACAATATTATATTAACACTGTACATTCTCCTTATACACAATATTATATTAACACTGTACATTCTCCTTATACACATATATTACATTAACACTGTACATTCTCCTTATACACAATATTATATTAACACTGTACATTCTCCTTATACACAATATTATATTAACACTGTACATTCTCCTTATACACAATATTATATTAACAATTAACAACAATTATATTAACACTGTACATTCTCCTTATACACATTGATATTATATTAACACTGTACATTCTCCTTATACACAATATTATATTAACACTGTACATTCTCCTTATACACATTGATATTATATTAACACTGTACATTCTCCTTATACACATATATTACATTAACACTGTACATTCTCCTTATACACAATATTATATTAACACTGTACATTCTCCTTATACACAATATTATATTAACACTGTACATTCTCCTTATACACAATATTATATTAACAATTAACAACAATTATATTAACACTGTACATTCTCCTTATACACAATATTATATTAACAATTAACAACAATTATATTAACACTGTACATTCTCCTTATACACATTGATATTATATTAACACTGTACATTCTCCTTATACACAATATTATATTAACACTGTACATTCTCCTTATACACAATATTATATTAACACTGTACATTCTCCTTATACACAATATTATATTAACAATTAACAACAATTATATTAACACTGTACATTCTCCTTATACACATTGATATTATATTAACACTGTACATTCTCCTTATACACAATATTATATTAACACTGTACATTCTCCTTATACACATTGATATTATATTAACACTGTACATTCTCCTTATACACAATATTATATTAACACTGTACATTCTCCTTATACACAATATTATATTAACACTGTACATTCTCCTTCTACACAATATTATATTAACACTGTACATTCTCCTTATACACATATATTACATTAACACTGTACATTCTCCTTATACACAATATTATATTAACACTGTACATTCTCCTTCTACACAATATTATATTAACACTGTACATTCTCCTTATACACATATATTACATTAACACTGTACATTCTCCTTCTACACAATATTATATTAACACTGTACATTCTCCTTCTACACAATATTATATTAACACTGTACATTCTCCTTCTACACAATATTATATTAACACTGTACATTCTCCTTATACACAATATTATATTAACACTGTACATTCTCCTTCTACACAATATTATATTAACACTGTACATTGTCCTTCTACACAATATTATATTAACACTGTACATTCTCCTTATACACAATATTATATTAACATTGTACATTCTCCTTATACACAATATTATATTAACACTGTACATTCTCCTTATACACAATATTATATTAACACTGTACATTCTCCTTATACACATATATTACATTAACACTGTACATTCTCCTTATACACAATATTATATTAACACTGTACATTCTCCTTATACACAATATTATATTAACACTGTACATTCTCCTTATACACAATATTATATTAACAATTAACAACAATTATATTAACACTGTACATTCTCCTTATACACATTGATATTATATTAACACTGTACATTCTCCTTATACACATTGATATTATATTAACACTGTACATTCTCCTTATACACAATATTATATTAACACTGTACATTCTCCTTATACACATTGATATTATATTAACACTGTACATTCTCCTTATACACAATATTATATTAACACTGTACATTCTCCTTATACACATTGATATTATATTAACACTGTACATTCTCCTTATACACAATATCATATTAACACTGTACATTCTCCTTATACACAATATTATATTAACACTGTACATTCTCCTTATACACAATATTATATTAACACTGTACATTCTCCTTATACACAATATTATATTAACACTGTACATTCTCCTTCTACACAATATTATATTAACACTGTACATTCTCCTTATACACATATATTACATTAACACTGTACATTCTCCTTATACACAATATTATATTAACACTGTACATTCTCCTTATACACAATATTATATTAACACTGTACATTCTCCTTATACACATATATTACATTAACACTGTACATTCTCCTTCTACACAATATTATATTAACACTGTACATTCTCCTTCTACACAATATTACATTAACACTGTACATTCTCCTTCTACACAATATTATATTAACACTGTACATTCTCCTTCTACACAATATTATATTAACACTGTACATTCTCCTTCTACACAATATTATATTAACACTGTACATTCTCCTTATACACAATATTATATTAACACTGTACATTCTCCTTCTACACAATATTATATTAACACTGTACATTCTCCTTATACACAATATTATATTAACACTGTACATTGTCCTTCTACACAATATTATATTAACACTGTACATTCTCCTTATACACAATATTATATTAACACTGTACATTCTCCTTATACACATATATTACATTAACACTGTACATTCTCCTTATACACAATATTATATTAACACTGTACATTCTCCTTATACACAATATTATATTAACACTGTACATTCTCCTTATACACAATATTATATTAACAATTAACAACAATTATATTAACACTGTACATTCTCCTTATACACATTGATATTATATTAACACTGTACATTCTCCTTATACACAATATTATATTAACACTGTACATTCTCCTTATACACAATATTATATTAACACTGTACATTCTCCTTATACACAATATTATATTAACAATTAACAACAATTATATTAACACTGTACATTCTCCTTATACACATTGATATTATATTAACACTGTACATTCTCCTTATACACAATATTATATTAACACTGTACATTTTCCTTATACACATTGATATTATATTAACACTGTACATTCTCCTTATACACAATATTATATTAACACTGTACATTCTCCTTATACACAATATTATATTAACACTGTACATTCTCCTTATACACAATATTATATTAACACTGTACATTCTCCTTCTACACAATATTATATTAACACTGTACATTCTCCTTATACACATATATTACATTAACACTGTACATTCTCCTTATACACAATATTATATTAACACTGTACATTCTCCTTCTACACAATATTATATTAACACTGTACATTCTCCTTATACACATATATTACATTAACACTGTACATTCTCCTTCTACACAATATTATATTAACACTGTACATTCTCCTTCTACACAATATTATATTAACACTGTACATTCTCCTTCTACACAATATTATATTAACACTGTACATTCTCCTTATACACAATATTATATTAACACTGTACATTCTCCTTATACACAATATTATATTAACACTGTACATTGTCCTTCTACACAATATTATATTAACACTGTACATTCTCCTTATACACAATATTATATTAACATTGTACATTCTCCTTATACACAATATTATATTAACACTGTACATTCTCCTTATACACAATATTATATTAACACTGTACATTCTCCTTATACACATATATTACATTAACACTGTACATTCTCCTTATACACAATATTATATTAACACTGTACATTCTCCTTATACACAATATTATATTAACACTGTACATTCTCCTTATACACAATATTATATTAACAATTAACAACAATTATATTAACACTGTACATTCTCCTTATACACATTGATATTATATTAACACTGTACATTCTCCTTATACACAATATCATATTAACACTGTACATTCTCCTTATACACAATATTATATTAACACTGTACATTCTCCTTATACACATTGATATTATATTAACACTGTACATTCTCCTTATACACAATATTATATTAACACTGTACATTCTCCTTATACACATTGATATTATATTAACACTGTACATTCTCCTTATACACAATATCATATTAACACTGTACATTCTCCTTATACACAATATTATATTAACACTGTACATTCTCCTTATACACAATATTATATTAACACTGTACATTCTCCTTATACACAATATTATATTAACACTGTACATTCTCCTTCTACACAATATTATATTAACACTGTACATTCTCCTTATACACATATATTACATTAACACTGTACATTCTCCTTCTACACAATATTATATTAACACTGTACATTCTCCTTCTACACAATATTATATTAACACTGTACATTCTCCTTCTACACAATATTATATTAACACTGTACATTCTCCTTATACACATATATTACATTAACACTGTACATTCTCCTTCTACACAATATTATATTAACACTGTACATTCTCCTTCTACACAATATTATATTAACACTGTACATTGTCCTTCTACACAATATTATATTAACACTGTACATTCTCCTTCTACACAATATTATATTAACACTGTACATTCTCCTTATACACAATATTATATTAACACTGTACATTCTCCTTATACACAATATTATATTAACACTGTACATTCTCCTTCTACACAATATTATATTAACACTGTACATTGTCCTTCTACACAATATTATATTAACACTGTACATTCTCCTTATACACAATATTATATTAACACTGTACATTCTCCTTATACACAATATTATATTAACACTGTACATTCTCCTTATACACAATATTATATTAACACTGTACATTCTCCTTATACACAATATTATATTAACACTGTACATTCTCCTTCTACACATATATTATATTAACACTGTACATTCTCCTTATACACAATATTATATTAACACTGTACATTCTCCTTCTACACATATATTATATTAACACTGTACATTCTCCTTCTACACATATATTATATTAACACTGTACATTCTCCTTATACACAATATTATATTAACACTGTACATTCTCCTTATACACAATATTATATTAACACTGTACATTCTCCTTATACACAATATTATATTAACACTGTACATTCTCCTTATACACAATATTATATTAACACTGTACATTCTCCTTCTACACATATATTATATTAACACTGTACATTCTCCTTATACACAATATTATATTAACACTGTACATTCTCCTTCTACACATATATTATATTAACACTGTACATTCTCCTTCTACACATATATTATATTAACACTGTACATTCTCCTTATACACAATATTATATTAACACTGTACATTCTCCTTTTACACATATATTATATTAACACTGTACATTCTCCTTATACACAATATTATATTAACACTGTACATTCTCCTTATACACATATATTACATTAACACTGTACATTCTCCTTATACACAATATTATATTAACACTGTACATTCTCCTTATACACAATATTATATTAACACTGTACATTCTCCTTATACACAATATTATATTAACAATTAACAACAATTATATTAACACTGTACATTCTCCTTATACACATTGATATTATATTAACACTGTACATTCTCCTTATACACAATATTATATTAACACTGTACATTCTCCTTCTACACAATATTATATTAACACTGTACATTCTCCTTCTACACAATATTATATTAACACTGTACATTCTCCTTATACACAATATTATATTAACACTGTACATTCTCCTTAAACACAATATCATATTAACAATTAACAACAATTATATTAACACTGTACATTCTCCTTATACACATTGATATTATATTAACACTGTACATTCTCCTTATACACAATATTATATTAACACTGTACATTCTCCTTATACACATTGATATTATATTAACACTGTACATTCTCCTTATACACAATATCATATTAACACTGTACATTCTCCTTATACACAATATTATATTAACACTGTACATTCTCCTTATACACAATATTATATTAACACTGTACATTCTCCTTCTACACAATATTATATTAACACTGTACATTCTCCTTATACACATATATTACATTAACACTGTACATTCTCCTTATACACAATATTATATTAACACTGTACATTCTCCTTCTACACAATATTATATTAACACTGTACATTCTCCTTATACACATATATTACATTAACACTGTACATTCTCCTTCTACACAATATTATATTAACACTGTACATTCTCCTTCTACACAATATTATATTAACACTGTACATTCTCCTTATACACAATATTATATTAACACTGTACATTCTCCTTCTACACAATATTATATTAACACTGTACATTCTCCTTATACACAATATTATATTAACACTGTACATTCTCCTTCTACACAATATTATATTAACACTGTACATTGTCCTTCTACACAATATTATATTAACACTGTACATTCTCCTTATACACAATATTATATTAACACTGTACATTCTCCTTATACACAATATTATATTAACATTGTACATTCTCCTTATACACAATATTATATTAACACTGTACATTCTCCTTGTACACAATATTATATTAACACTGTACATTCTCCTTATACACATATATTACATTAACACTGTACATTCTCCTTATACACAATATTATATTAACACTGTACATTCTCCTTATACACAATATTATATTAACACTGTACATTCTCCTTATACACAATATTATATTAACACTGTACATTCTCCTTCTACACAATATTATATTAACACTGTACATTCTCCTTATACACAATATTATATTAACACTGTACATTCTCCTTATACACAATATTATATTAACACTGTACATTCTCCTTCTACACAATATATTATATTAACACTGTACATTCTCCTTCTACACAATATTATATTAACACTGTACATTCTCCTTATACACAATATTATATCAACACTGTACATTCTCCTTCTACACAATATTATATTAACACTGTACATTCTCCTTCTACACAATATTATATTAACACTGTACATTCTCCTTCTACACAATATTATATTAACACTGTACATTCTCCTTATACACAATATTATATTAACACTGTACATTCTCCTTATACACAATATTATATTAACACTGTACATTCTCCTTATACACAATATTATATTAACACTGTACATTCTCCTTCTACACAATATTATATTAACACTGTACATTCTCCTTCTACACAATATTATATTAACACTGTACATTCTCCTTATACACATATATTACATTAACACTGTACATTCTCCTTATACACAATATTATAATAACACTGTACATTCTCCTTATACACAATATTATATTAACACTGTACATTCTCCTTATACACAATATTATATTAACACTGTACATTCTCCTTATACACATATATTACATTAACACTGTACATTCTCCTTCTACACAATATTATATTAACACTGTACATTCTCCTTATACACAATATTATATTAACACTGTACATTCTCCTTCTACACAATATTATATAAACACTGTACATTCTCCTTATACACAATATTATATTAACACTGTACATTCTCCTTATACACAATATTATATTAACACTGTACATTCTCCTTATACACAATATTATATTAACACTGTACATTCTCCTTCTACACAATATTATATTAACACTGTACATTCTCCTTATACACAATATTATATTAACACTGTACATTCTCCTTTTCACAATATTATATTAACACTGTACATTCTCCTTCTACACAATATTATATTAACACTGTACATTCTCCTTATACACAATATTATATTAACACTGTACATTCTCCTTATACACAATATTATATTAACACTGTACATTCTCCTTCTACACAATATTATATTAACACTGTACATTCTCCTTATACACAATATTATATTAACATTGTACATTCTCCTTATACACAATATTATATTAACACTGTACATTCTCCTTATACACAATATTATATTAACACTGTACATTCTCCTTCTACACAATATTATATTAACACTGTACATTCTCCTTCTACACAATATTATATTAACACTGTACATTCTCCTTCTACACAATATTATATTAACACTGTACATTCTCCTTATACACAATATTATATTAACACTGTACATTCTCCTTATACACAATATTATATTAACACTGTACATTCTCCTTCTACACAATATTATATTAACACTGTACATTCTCCTTCTACACAATATTATATTAACACTGTACATTCTCCTTATACACAATATTATATTAACACTGTACATTCTCCTTCTACACAATATTATATTAACACTGTACATTCTCCTTATACACAATATTATATTAACACTGTACATTCTCCTTCTACACATATATTAACACTGTACATTCTCCTTATACACAATATTATATTAACACTGTACATTCTCCTTCTACACAATATTATATTAACACTGTACATTCTCCTTATACACAATATTATATTAACACTGTACATTCTCCTTATACACAATATTATATTAACACTGTACATTCTCCTTATACACAATATTATATTAACACTCTACATTCTCCTTCTACACATATATTATATTAACACTGTACATTCTCCTTATACACAATATTATATTAACACTGTACATTCTCCTTATACACAATATTATATTAACACTGTACATTCTCCTTATACACAATATTATATTAACACTGTACATTCTCCTTCTACACAATATTATATTAACACTGTACATTCTCCTTATACACAATATTATATTAACACTGTACATTCTCCTTCTACACATATATTATATTAACACTGTACATTCTCCTTCTACACAATATTATATTAACACTGTACATTCTCCTTATACACAATATTATATTAACACTGTACATTCTCCTTTTACACATATATTATATTAACACTGTACATTCTCCTTCTACACAATATTATATTAACACTGTACATTCTCCTTCTACACAATATTATATTAACACTGTACATTCTCCTTCTACACAATATTATATTAACACTGTACATTCTCCTTATACACAATATTATATTAACACTGTACATTCTCCTTATACACAATATTATATTAACACTGTACATTCTCCTTCTACACAATATTATATTAACACTTTACATTCTCCTTATACACAATATTATATTAACACTGTACATTCTCCTTCTACACAATATTATATTAACACTGTACATTCTCCTTATACACAATATTATATTAACACTGTACATTCTCCTTATACACAATATTATATTAACACTGTACATTCTCCTTCTACACAATATTATATTAACACTGTACATTCTCCTTCTACACAATATTATATTAACACTGTACATTCTCCTTATACACAATATTATATTAACACTGTACATTCTCCTTATACACATATATTAACACTGTACATTCTCCTTCTACACAATATTAGATTAACACTGTACATTCTCCTTATACACAATATTATATTAACACTGTACATTCTCCTTATACACAATATTATATTAACACTGTACATTCTCCTTATACACAATATTATATTAACACTGTACATTCTCCTTATACACAATATTATATTAACACTGTACATTCTCCTTCTACACAATATTAGATTAACACTGTACATTCTCCTTATACACATTATTATTATATTTTTTCCCAAAAATTTTATCAAACAGAACTAGTTTTCTTTGAAGTAATATAGAAATGTATCAGAGCTGTTTATCTATTTTATGGAGAATGTAGTTAATTATAGAACTGGCACCCAAGGTTATTAAAAAAGTTGTATTTTGAATCAATTCTGAATCGAATCGTTACTCCCCGGAATGGAACTGAGTCGATCAGTGCCCATAGATTCCCACAATAAACACGGTACAGTCGTGTCATGAAGGGAGAGTATGACACGATTCGGGTGTTGTTGAGTATTTTGATGTAGTCTCAGCATGGACAGGTGGGGGGCACAGGGAGAGGGTCTGGTTCATTAGGAGTAGACCCTGGAGCACTCGGACAAGACTTGAGTGCTCCCAGCAGTAATGAGGGGAATCATGGCCCTGGGACTCGGGGATCCTCGGCAATTGGCTCCTTTTGGCCGTCTGCAAACCTCTGAGGAATATTACCTGCCGGAGCTCAGGCCGCCCTGGAAATTACTTCTGCTTATGCACGCAAACTCACATCTTCATATGCACACATTTGGAATATTATGCATAACATTCATTTAGCACCGTCAGAATGGAGCTCCCTCTAGAGGGAGGACACGTCAGTGCACCCCATAAGTCTTCTCAATATTCCTCTTGTTGGAAGCTATTTGTGGCCCCCATGGAATCATTTTATTATGCCACATCAGCACATTTATTATGGAGCTATGCTAGGACAAAATGCTAGTTCAAGAACTTACAAATGTCAGGGATGCTTTCCTGTTTCTTTAAGGAGCTGCAAGAAAAATGCTAGTCAAAGATCTTGTATGTGACAAGAGAGCTTTGCTGTTTGTTATGGATCTATGACAGAAATGCCAGTCAAAGGTCTCATATGTGACAGGAGCGCTTTGCTGCTTTTTTTTATGGATCCACGAGAAAATGCAAGTCAAAGATCTTATATATGACAGGAGCACTTTGCTGTTTTTTATGGATCTACAAGAAAAATGATAGTCAAAGATCTAATACAAGACAAGAGTGCTTTGCTGTTTTTTTATGGATCAATGACATAAAAGTTTGTCAAAGATATTTTACATGACAGGAGCGCTTTGCTGTTTTTATAAATCAATGACAAAAATGCTAGTCAAAGGTCTTATATGTGACAAGAGAGCTTTGCTGTTGTTTATGGATCTATGACAAAAATGCTAGTCAAATATCTTATATATGACAGGAGTGCTTTGCTGTTTGTTCATGGATCTTTCACAAAAATGCTAGTCAAAGATCTAATACAAGACAAGAGTGCTTTGCTGTTTTTTTATGGATCAATGACATAAAAGTTTGTCAAAGATATTTTACATGACAGGAGCGCTTTGCTGTTTTTATAAATCTATGACAAAAATGCTGGTCAAAGATCTTATGTATATGACAGGAGTGATTTGCTGTTTGTTTATGGATGTTTCACAAAAATGCTAGTCAAAGATCTTATATATGACAGGAGCGCTTTGCTGTTTGTTTATGGATCTATGACAATAATGCTAGTCAAAGATCTTATATATGACAAGAGTGCTTTGCTGTTTGTTTATGGATTATGGGAAAATGCTAGTCAAAGATCTTATATTTGACAGGAGTGCTTTGCTGTTTGTTTATGGATGTATGGAAAAAAATGCTAGTCAAAGATCTTATATACGACATGAGTGCTTTACTGTTTGTTTATGGATCTATGACAAGAATGCTAGTCAAAGATCTTATATATGATAGGAGTGCTTTGCTGTTTTTTTATGGATCAATGACAAAAAATGCTAGTCAAAGATCTTATTTACGACAGGAGTGCTTTACTGTTTGTTTATGGATCTATGACAAGAATGCTAGTCAAAGATCTTATATATGGCAGGAGTGTTTTACTGTTTGTTTATGGATCTATGACAAAAAATGCTAGTCAAAGATCTTATATACAACAGGAGTGCTTTACTGTTTATTTATGGATCTATGACAAGAATGCTAGTCAAAGATCTTATATATGGCAGGAGTGCTTTGCTGTTTGTTTATGGATTTAGGGAAAATGCTAGTCAAAGATCTTATATATGGCAGGAGTGCTTTGCTGTTTTTCTTATGGATCAATGACAAAAAATGCTAGTCAAAGATCTTATATACAACAGGAGTGCTTTACTGTTTATTTATGGATCCATGACAAGAATGCTAGTCAAAGATCTTATATACGACAGGAGTGTTTTACTGTTTGTTTATGGATCTATGACAAGAATGCTAGTCAAAGATCTTATATATAGCAGGAGTGCTTTGCTGTTTTTTTATGGATCAATGACAAAAAGCTAGTCAAAGATCTTATATACAACAGGAGTGCTTTACTGTTTGTTTATGGATCTATGACAAAAATTCTAGTCAAAGATCTTATATATGACAGGAGTGTTTTACTGTTTGTTTATGGATCCATGAAAAGAATGCTAGTCAAAGATCGTATATATGGCAGGAGTGCTTTGCTGTTTGTTTATGGATTTAGGGAAAATGCTAGTCAAAGATCTTATATATGGCAGGAGTGCTTTGCTGTTTTTCTTATGGATCAATGACAAAAAATGCTAGTCAAAGATCTTATATACAACAGGAGTGCTTTACTGTTTGTTTATGGATCTATGACAAGAATGCTAGTCAAAGATCTTATATACGACAGGAGTGTTTTACTGTTTGTTTATGGATCTATGACAAGAATGCTAGTCAAAGATCTTATATACAACTGGAGTGCTTTACTGTTTGTTTATGGATCTATGACAAAAATTCTAGTCAAAGATCTTATATATGACAGGAGTGTTTTACTGTTTGTTTATGGATCCATGAAAAGAATGCTAGTCAAAGATCTTATATATGGCAGGAGTGCTTTGCTGTTTGTTTATGGATTTAGGGAAAATGCTACTCAAAGATCTTATATATGGCAGGAGTGCTTTGCTGTTTTTCTTATGGATCAATGACAAAAAATGCTAGTCAAAGATCTTATATACAACAGGAGTGCTTTACTGTTTGTTTATGGATCTATGACAAGAATGCTAGTCAAAGATCTTATATACGACAGGAGTGTTTTACTGTTTGTTTATGGATCTATGACAAGAATGCTAGTCAAAGATCTTATATACGACAGGAGTGTTTTACTGTTTGTTTATGGATCTATGACAAGAATGCTAGTCAAAGATCTTATATATGACAGGAGTGTTTAACTATTTGTTTATGGATCTATGACAAGAATGCTAGTCAAAGATCTTATATATGACAGGAGTGCTTTACTGTTTGTTTATGGATCGTTCACAAAAATGCTAGTCAAAGATCTTACATATCACAGGAGTGTTTTGCGCTTTGTTCATGGATCTTTCACAAAAATGCTAGTCAAAGATCTTATATATGACAAGAGTGCTTTACTGTATGTTTATGGATCTATGACAAGAATGTTAGTCAAAGATCTTATATACGACAGGAGTGCTTTACTATTTGTTTATGGATCGTTCACAAAAATGCTAGTCAAAGATCTTACATATCACAGGAGTGTTTTGCTCTTTGTTCATGGATCTTTCACAAAAATGCTAGTCAAAGATCTTATATATGACAAGAGTGCTTTACTGTATGTTTATGGATCTATGACAAGAATGCTAGTCAAAGATCTTATATACGACAGGAGTGTTTTACTGTTTGTTTATGGATCTATGACCAGAATGCTAGTCAAAGATCTTATATACGACAGGAGTGCTTTACTGTTTGTTTATGGATCTATGACAAGAATGCTAGTCAAAGATCTTATATATGGCAGGAGTGCTTTGCTGTTTTTCTTATGGATCAATGACAAAAAATGCTAGTCAAAGATCTTATATACAACAGGAGTGCTTTACTGTTTATTTATGGATCTATGACAAGAATGCTAGTCAAAGATCTTATATACGACAGGAGTGTTTTACTGTTTGTTTATGGATCTATGACAAGAATGCTAGTCAAAGATCTTATATATGACAGGAGGGCTTTACTGTTTGTTTATGGATCTATGACAAGAATGCTAGTCAAAGATCTTATATATGGCAGGAGTGCTTTGCTGTTTTTTTTATGGATCAATGACAAAAAGCTAGTCAAAGATCTTATATACAACAGGAGTGCTTTACTGTTTGTTTATGGATCTATGACAAAAATTCTAGTCAAAGATCTTATATATGACAGGAGTGTTTTACTGTTTGTTTATGGATCCATGAAAAGAATGCTAGTCAAAGATCTTATATATGACAGGAGTGCTTTGCTGTTTGTTTATGGATTTAGGGAAAATGCTAGTCAAAGATCTTATATATGGCAGGAGTGCTTTGCTGTTTTTCTTATGGATCAATGACAAAAAATGCTAGTCAAAGATCTTATATACGACAGGAGTGTTTTACTGTTTGTTTATGGATCTATGACAAGAATGCTAGTCAAAGATCTTATATACAACAGGAGTGCTTTACTGTTTGTTTATGGATCTATGACAAGAATGCTAGTCAAAGATCTTATATACGACAGGAGTGTTTTACTGTTTGTTTATGGATCTATGACAAGAATGCTAGTCAAAGATCTTATATACGACGGGAGTGTTTTACTGTTTGTTTATGGATCTATGACAAGAATGCTAGTCAAAGATCGTATATATGGCAGGAGTGCTTTGCTGTTTGTTTATGG
Organism: Entelurus aequoreus; assembly: GCF_033978785.1. Classification (NCBI taxonomy): domain Eukaryota; kingdom Metazoa; phylum Chordata; class Actinopteri; order Syngnathiformes; family Syngnathidae; genus Entelurus; species Entelurus aequoreus. The sequence goes on along the minus strand of NC_084748.1, from coordinate 44,541,699 downwards.
ATTTAGGGAAAATGCTAGTCAAAGATCTTATATATGGCAGGAGTGCTTTGCTGTTTTTCTTATGGATCAATGACAAAAAATGCTAGTCAAAGATCTTATATACGACAGGAGTGTTTTACTGTTTGTTTATGGATCTATGACAAGAATGCTAGTCAAAGATCTTATATATGACAGGAGTGTTTTACTATTTGTTTATGGATCTATGACAAGAATGCTAGTCAAAGATCTTATATATGACAGGAGTGCTTTACTGTTTGTTTATGGATCGTTCACAAAAATGCTAGTCAAAGATCTTACATATCACAGGAGTGTTTTGCGCTTTGTTCATGGATCTTTCACAAAAATGCTAGTCAAAGATCTTATATATGACAGGAGTGCTTTACTGTATGTTTATGGATCTATGACAAGAATGCTAGTCAAAGATCTTATATACGACAGGAGTGTTTTACTGTTTGTTTATGGATCTATGACAAGAATGCTAGTCAAAGATCTTATATACGACAGGAGTGCTTTACTATTTGTTTATGGATCGTTCACAAAAATGCTAGTCAAAGATCTTACATATCACAGGAGTGTTTTGCTCTTTGTTCATGGATCTTTCACAAAAATGCTAGTCAAAGATCTTATATATGACAAGAGTGCTTTACTGTATGTTTATGGATCTATGACAAGAATGCTAGTCAAAGATCTTATATACGACAGGAGTGTTTTACTGTTTGTTTATGGATCTATGACAAGAATGCTAGTCAAAGATCTTATATACGACAGGAGTGCTTTACTGTTTGTTTATGGATCTATGACAAGAATGCTAGTCAAAGATCTTATATATGGCAGGAGTGCTTTGCTGTTTTTCTTATGGATCAATGACAAAAAATGCTAGTCAAAGATCTTATATACAACAGGAGTGCTTTACTGTTTATTTATGGATCTATGACAAGAATGCTAGTCAAAGATCTTATATACGACAGGAGTGTTTTACTGTTTGTTTATGGATCTATGACAAGAATGCTAGTCAAAGATCTTATATATGACAGGAGGGCTTTACTGTTTGTTTATGGATCTATGACAAGAATGCTAGTCAAAGATCTTATATATGGCAGGAGTGCTTTGCTGTTTTTTTTATGGATCAATGACAAAAAGCTAGTCAAAGATCTTATATACAACAGGAGTGCTTTACTGTTTGTTTATGGATCTATGACAAAAATTCTAGTCAAAGATCTTATATATGACAGGAGTGTTTTACTGTTTGTTTATGGATCCATGAAAAGAATGCTAGTCAAAGATCTTATATATGGCAGGAGTGCTTTGCTGTTTGTTTATGGATTTAGGGAAAATGCTAGTCAAAGATCTTATATATGGCAGGAGTGCTTTGCTGTTTTTCTTATGGATCAATGACAAAAAATGCTAGTCAAAGATCTTATATACGACAGGAGTGTTTTACTGTTTGTTTATGGATCTATGACAAGAATGCTAGTCAAAGATCTTATATACAACAGGAGTGCTTTACTGTTTGTTTATGGATCTATGACAAGAATGCTAGTCAAAGATCTTATATACGACAGGAGTGTTTTACTGTTTGTTTATGGATCTATGACAAGAATGCTAGTCAAAGATCTTATATACGACGGGAGTGTTTTACTGTTTGTTTATGGATCTATGACAAGAATGCTAGTCAAAGATCGTATATATGGCAGGAGTGCTTTGCTGTTTGTTTATGGATTTAGGGAAAATGCTAGTCAAAGATCTTATATATGGCAGGAGTGCTTTGCTGTTTTTCTTATGGATCAATGACAAAAAATGCTAGTCAAAGATCTTATATACGACAGGAGTGTTTTACTGTTTGTTTATGGATCTATGACAAGAATGCTAGTCAAAGATCTTATATATGACAGGAGTGTTTTACTATTTGTTTATGGATCTATGACAAGAATGCTAGTCAAAGATCTTATATATGACAGGAGTGCTTTACTGTTTGTTTATGGATCGTTCACAAAAATGCTAGTCAAAGATCTTACATATCACAGGAGTGTTTTGCGCTTTGTTCATGGATCTTTCACAAAAATGCTAGTCAAAGATCTTATATATGACAAGAGTGCTTTACTGTATGTTTATGGATCTATGACAAGAATGCTAGTCAAAGATCTTATATACGACAGGAGTGCTTTACTATTTGTTTATGGATCGTTCACAAAAATGCTAGTCAAAGATCTTACATATCACAGGAGTGTTTTGCTCTTTGTTCATGGATCTTTCACAAAAATGCTAGTCAAAGATCTTATATATGACAAGAGTGCTTTACTGTATGTTTATGGATCTATGACAAGAATGCTAGTCAAAGATCTTATATACGACAGGAGTGCTTTACTGTTTGTTTATGGATCTATGACAAGAATGCTAGTCAAAGATCTTATATATGGCAGGAGTGCTTTGCTGTTTTTCTTATGGATCAATGACAAAAAATGCTAGTCAAAGATCTTATATACAACAGGAGTGCTTTACTGTTTATTTATGGATCTATGACAAGAATGCTAGTCAAAGATCTTATATACGACAGGAGTGTTTTACTGTTTGTTTATGGATCTATGACAAGAATGCTAGTCAAAGATCTTATATATGACAGGAGGGCTTTACTGTTTGTTTATGGATCTATGACAAGAATGCTAGTCAAAGATCTTATATATGGCAGGAGTGCTTTGCTGTTTTTTTATGGATCAATGACAAAAAGCTAGTCAAAGATCTTATATACAACAGGAGTGCTTTACTGTTTGTTTATGGATCTATGACAAAAATTCTAGTCAAAGATCTTATATATGACAGGAGTGTTTTACTGTTTGTTTATGGATCCATGAAAAGAATGCTAGTCAAAGATCTTATATACAACAGGAGTGCTTTACTGTTTGTTTATGGATCTATGACAAGAATGCTAGTCAAAGATCTTATATACAACAGGAGTGCTTTACTGTTTGTTTATGGATCTATGACAAGAATGCTAGTCAAAGATCTTATATACGACAGGAGTGTTTTACTGTTTGTTTATGGATCTATGACAAGAATGCTAGTCAAAGATCTTATATATGACAGGAGTGCTTTACTGTTTGTTTATGGATCGTTCACAAGAATGCTAGTCAAAGATCTTATATACGACAGGAGTGTTTTACTGTTTGTTTATGGATATATGACAAGAATGCTAGTCAAAGATCTTATATATGACAGGAGGGCTTTACTGTTTGTTTATGGATCTATGACAAGAATGCTAGTCAAAGATCTTATATATGGCAGGAGTGCTTTGCTGTTTTTTTATGGATCAATGACAAAAAGCTAGTCAAAGATCTTATATACAACAGGAGTGCTTTACTGTTTGTTTATGGATCTATGACAAAAATTCTAGTCAAAGATCTTATATATGACAGGAGTGTTTTACTGTTTGTTTATGGATCCATGAAAAGAATGCTAGTCAAAGATCTTATATATGGCAGGAGTGCTTTGCTGTTTGTTTATGGATTTAGGGAAAATGCTAGTCAAAGATCTTATATATGGCAGGAGTGCTTTGCTGTTTTTATTATGGATCAATGATAAAAAATGCTAGTCAAAGATCTTATATACAACAGGAGTGCTTTACTGTTTGTTTATGGATCTATGACAAGAATGCTAGTCAAAGATCTTATATACGACAGGAGTGTTTTACTGTTTGTTTATGGATCTATGACAAGAATGCTAGTCAAAGATCTTATATATGACAGGAGTGCTTTACTGTTTGTTTATGGATCGTTCACAAAAATGCTAGTCAAAGATCTTACATATCACAGGAGTGTTTTGCTCTTTGTTCATGGATCTTTCACAAAAATGCTAGTCAAAGATCTTATATATGACAAGAGTGCTTTACTGTATGTTTATGGATCTATGACAAGAATGCTAGTCAAAGATCTTATATATGACAGGAGTGCTTTACTGTTTGTTTATGGATCGTTCACAAAAATGCTAGTCAAAGATCTTACATATCACAGGAGTGTTTTGCTCTTTGTTCATGGATCTTTCACAAAAATGCTAGTCAAAGATCTTATATATGACAAGAGTGCTTTACTGTATGTTTATGGATCTATGACAAGAATGCTAGTCAAAGATCTTATATACGACAGGAGTGTTTTACTGTTTGTTTATGGATCTATGACAACAATGCTAGTCAAAGATCTTATATATGACAGGAGTGCTTTACTGTTTGTTTATGGATCGTTCACAAAAATGCTAGTCAAAGATCTTACATATCACAGGAGTGTTTTGCGCTTTGTTCATGGATCTTTCACAAAAATGCTAGTCAAAGATCTTATATATGACAGGAGTGCTTTACTGTATGTTTATGGATCTATGACAAGAATGCTAGTCAAAGATCTAATATACGACAGGAGTGCTTTGCAGTTTAAGGATGTAGAGAAAAAATGCCAGTCAAAGATCTTATATATAACAGGAGTGCTTTACTTTGTTTAAGTTTCCCAAAAACAAACAAAAATCAATACCCTCCTAAGAACCGGCGTCCTCTGCAGTGGACATTGGTTTTTGATGAGTTACAAATGTCAGGAAAAAAAACATCCCAGCTATGCGAGACCCAAACGTCCACTGCAGAGGACGCCGTGCACAACAAGGGCGTCCTCCCACACAAAGACGTGTTAGTGGGCCTCCTCCAAGTCCACTGGAGAGACTCCATCTTGCTGCCCTGTGCACTGACCCTGAGCGGATGAGCAGTCCGCCTGCACTAATGCCTCACTGTCGCCAAAAAACACGGAGAAGAACTTTGCTGCGGCCAGACGGCGGCGAGAACGGGCGGGGGGCTGACGGAGGGTCTAGCAGGAAGGAAGACTAAGCAAGGTTAGCTTAGCAGGAAGTTGTGCAATTACAACTCAAACTCATGCACAGTCTATTTTCAATGGGAGACAGGTCTGGACTACAGGCAGGCCAGTCTAGTACCCGCACTCTTTTACTACGAAGCCACGCTGTTGTAACACGTGGCTTGGCATCGTCTTGCTGAAATAAGCAGGGGCGTCCATGATAACGTTGCTTGGATGGCAACATATGTCCACAGTTTCCAAAAACAATTTTGAAATGTGGACTCGTCAGACCACAGAACACTTTTCCACTTTGCATCAGTCCATCTTAGATGAGCTGCGGCATTTCTGGGTGTTGTTGATAAATGGCTTTCGCTTTGCATAGTAGAGTTTTATTTTGCACTTACAGATGTAGCGAAGAACTGTAGTTACTGACAGTAGTTCTCTCAAGTGTTCATGTGGTGATATCCTTTACACACTGATGTCGCTTTCATGGCACCCACCTGTTCCCAGTTAGCCTGTTCACCTGTGGGACGTTCCGAATTAGTGTTTAAACGAGCGTTCCTCAACTTTCTCGGTCTTTTTTGCCACTTGTGCCAGCTTTTTTTAAACATGTTGCAGGTATCATGTTCCAAATGTGCTAATATTTGCAAAAAATAACCAAGTTTCTCAGTGTGAACATGAAATATCTTGTGTTTGCAGTCTATTCAATTGAATATAAGTTGAAAAGGATTAGCAAATCAATGTATTCTGTTTTTATTTACCATTTACACAACGTGACAACTTCACCGGTTTTGGGGTTTGTATTCCACCTATTTAAAAAATTTTTTTTATTCATTGATTTTTCAATAAAATGCAATCATATTTATTTATTTCTCTTGAGTGTAGATATGTATATTTTTTTCTTTTTATTCATTGTCTTTTATACAAAATGCAATCATTTCTCTTAAGTTTAGTTACTTACATCTATTTTTTTATTTTATTTTTTTAAACAAAATGTAATCATGTTTGTTTCTCTTAAGTTTAGATACTTATATATATTTTTTGTATTCATTGATTTCTAAACAAAATGCAATCATGTCCATTATATTTATTTCTCCTAGGTTTAGATACTTGTGTTTTTCCATTTTATTTAGTGATTTTTAAACAAAATAAAATCATATTTATTTATTTATCTTAAGTTTAGTTACTTATATATATTTTTTTACTTATAGATTTTGAAACAAAATTTAATTATATGTGTTTGTCTTAAGTTTAGATGTTTATACCGGTATAGTTTTTGTATTCATTAATTTCTAAACAAAATGCAATCATACACATTATATTTATTTCTCCTAGGTTTAGATACTTGTGTTTTTATTTTTTATTTAGTGATTTTTAAACAAAAATACAATCATTTATCTTAAATTTACACACTTATACATTTTTTCTTTTTTATTCATTGTCTTTTATACAAAATGCAATCATATTTATTTATCTTAAGTTTAGTTACTTATATTTTTTTTTTTACTTATAGATTTTTAAACAAAATTTAATTATATTTGTTTCTCTTAAGTTTAGATAATTATATATTTTTTGTATTCATTGATTTTTTAACAAATTGCAATCATATATATTTATTTGTCCTCGGTTTAGATACTTATATATATTTCTTACTCATTCATTTCTAAACAAAATGCAATCATATACATTATATTTATTTCTCCTAGGTTTAGATACTTGTGTTTTTCTTTTTTATTTAGTTATTTTTAAACAAAATACGATCATATTTATTTATTTATCCTAAGTTTAGACACTCATATATTGTTTCTTTTTTATTCATTGTCTTTTATACAAAATGCAATCATATTTATTTATTTATCTTAAGTTTTGTTAAATATACAGTATATATTTTTTTACTTATATATTTTTAAACAAAATTGTATTATATTTGTTTCTCTTAAGTTTAGTTAATTATATATTTTTTGTATTCATTGATTTTTAAACAAAATGCAATCATATATATTTATTTGTCCTCGGTTTAGATACTTATATATATTTTTTACTCATTGATTTCTAAACAAAATGCAATCATATACATTATATTTATTTCTCCTAGGTTTAGATACTCGTGTTTTTCTTTTTTTATTTAGTGATTTTTAAACAAAATACAATCATATTTATTTATTTATCTTAAATTTTAGACACTCATATATTTTATCTTTTTTATTCATTGTCTTTTATACAAAATGCAATCATATTTATTTATTTATCTTAAGTTTACTTACTTATATATATTTTTTTACTTATAGATTTTTAAACAAAATTTAATTATTTGTTTCTCTTAAGTTTAGATAATTATATTTTTTTTGTATTCATTGATTTTTCAACAAATTGCAATCATATATATTTATTTGTCCTCGGTTTAGATACTTATATATATTTTTTACTCATTCATTTCTAAACAAAATGCAATCATATAGATTATATTTATTTCTCCTAGGTTTAGATAGTTGTGTTTTTCTTTTTTATTTAGTTATTTTTAAACAAAATACAATCATATTTATTTATTTATCCTAAGTTTAGACACTCATATATTGTTTCTTTTTTATTCATTGTCTTTTATACAAAATGCAATCATATTTATTTATTTATCTTAAGTTTTGTTAAATATACAGTATATATATTTTTTACTTATAGATTTTTAAACAAAATTTAATTATATTTGTTTCTCTTCAGTTTAGATAATTATATATTTTTTGTATTCATTGATTTTTCAACAAATTGCAATCATATATATTTATTTGTCCTCGGTTTAGATACTTATATATTTTTTTTACTCATTCATTTCTAAACAAAATGCAATCATACACATAATATTTATTTCTCCTAGGTTTAGATAGTTGTGTTTTTCTTTTTTATTTAGTTATTTTTAAACAAAATACGATCATATTTATTTATTCATCCTAAGTTTAGACACTCATATATTTATCTTTTTTATTCATTGTCTTCTATACAAAATGCAATCATATTTATTTATTTATCTTAAGTTTAGTTACTTATATATATTTTTTTACTTATAGATTTTTAAACAAAATTGTATTATATTTGTTTCTCTTAAGTTTAGTTAATTATATATTTTTTGTATTCATTGATTTTTAAACAAAATGCAATCATATATATTTATTCGTCCTCGGTTTAGATACTTATATATATTTTTTACTCATTGATTTCTAAACAAAATACAATCATATACATTATATTTATTTCTCCTAGGTTTAGATACTGGTGTTTTTCTTTTTTTATTTAGTGATTTTTAAACAAAATACAATCATATTTATTTATTTATCTTAAGTTTAGACACTCATATATTTTATCTTTTTTATTCATTGTCTTTTATACAAAATGCAATCATATGTATTTATTTATCTTAAGTTTAGTTACTTATATATTTTTTTACTTTATAGATTTTTAAACAAAATGTAATTATATATGTTTCTCTTAAGTTTAGATAATTATATATTTTTTGTATTCATTGATTTTTAAACAAAATGCAATCATATATATTTATTAGTCCTCGGTTTAGATACTTATATATTTTTTTAATTAATTGATTTTTAAGCAAAATGCAATTATATACAGTACATTATATTTATTTCTCTCTAGGTGTAGAATACATACTAAACACGGTTTAGTGTGTATTTTAACATTGCGTAAGAGATTTTAAACTGTGTCAAAAGTAAAACGGAGCCTGCTTTTGCATGTTGTTCAATGGAGCAGTTCAAGTACAAACAAATATCCTTTTTTTTTTTGTATGTATTGCCCAAACATATTACTCTTCTGGAAAACGCTGAGCATGTGAGCTCTTTATGATGATGATAAATGTGTGTGCGAGGATGATATGATGATGATGAATGGAGGGCTCCCTCTCCACACACACACACACACACACACACACACACACACACACACACACACACACACACACACACACACACACACACACACACACACACACACACACACACACACACACACACACACACACACACACACACACACACACACACACACACACACACACACGCTCCCACACACACACACGCTTGTAGTTCTTATATTCTTGAGACCTCTGAAAAATGCCTACCACTTTAGGACCAGCCTTTCTAGATATATAAAGATGTGTATTGACAACATTAATAATATATACATACTATGCACATATAAAAAAGTTTGTTGTGAAAAATTAGTTGGAATTTCACAAAAAAAGGTCACCATTTCACAAGAAAAAATTTTGGCAGTATTATAATAAAAGTCGTCATTTTACTCAACGCAAGTCAAAATTTTACAAGAAAAACTGATTATTTGTGCAATATTATGATAAAATTTGGAATTGTATTCGATAAAAGTCGCAATTTTACAAGAAAAGCTTAAAATGTTGGCGATTTTATGAAAACGGTCGTAATTTTACTCGACAAAAGTCACAACTTTATAAGAAAACTTTAACATTTTGGCAATATTACAATAATAATCGGAATTTGAATTGGCAAAACGATGACAAAAGTCATCATTTTACTCAAAAAATGTCACCGTTTTACAAGAACAAAAAAATCTGCAGTATTGTGATAAAAGTCAAAATTTTATATGACAAATGTCACCATTTTGCATTAAAAAAGTAACAATTTTACATAAAAAAGAAAACAATTTTACGAGAAAATATTGCAATATTACAGAAACAGAAAGAATATGAGAAATTGTTCCCAATTTTATAAGAAAAAAGTCGACACATTGTCAGAAAAAGACTTTTAGTAAAAAAAATAAAAAAATTTTTATTTTGTTTGTAATTGGTTTTTAATCTTCATTATTTACTTCAAGTTATTACAGTGTGTCTCTATATACATATTTATTTTATTTGTTTTATTAATTTGGGCCAAAGGGGGCACATTTCAATTCCTTACACACACTTGTTATTTCATATGTTGACCAGAGGGGGCACACTTCAAATTCTTACACACACTTGTTATTTCATATGTTGACCAGAGGGGGAGCACTTTAAATTTTTACACACACTTGTTATTTCATATGTTGACCAGAGGGGGAGCACTTCAAATTCTTAAACACACTTGTTATTTCATATGTTGACCAGAGGGGGAGCACTTCAAATTTTTACACACACTTGTTATTTCATATGTTGACCAGAGGGGGAGCACTTCAAATTTTTACACACACTTGTTATTTCATATGTTGATCAGAGGGGGAGCGGTCAATTTGAAAAATCCCTCCTTTTTGGGACCACCCTATTTTTGATAGATTTCACCACCAGGGGTGCAAATGAGATCGCTATTTTTTGTTTTTTGTCATGTGCTTAAGGCCGATGACAAATGAGTCAGGGACCACAGATGGTACCCTGTGCCATACTTTGGGCAACCCAGCTGTAGAAGCTAACGGTTAATGACCACTATAGTCTTAGTACTGTAGTGTATTTGTTCATCCTATGGTCACATATGGGACGCGGGTGGTCTTACGTCAGCACCGGAAGTCGTCAAATCAGCTGTTCACCTGGCGGGTTTTTTCGGGTATGAATAGAGAAGTCCTTCTTTAGCTTGTTTTATCATATATTGCTGCCTTTGCACCTGTCAATGTTTACTGTTTTATGCACATTACATCAACAAAAAATCCTGACTTTGGAGCAATGTTCACGGACGAAAATAAGTTTAACTGGGAATATTTGTGGCATTCTTGAGGTTTCGGAATAGAGCAGTGGCTTCATGTAGTCACAAACGAGCATTGTGAGGCCATCCTTCACGGGCTTGTGTCCCGGTAGTGCCCTCTCCTTTGCTGTATTAAAGGTCCGCTCTGGCATCTTTTTCAGTCTCATCACAGTTAAAGACTTGCTGGGGAACAAAGCCTCCCCCTTGCCGATTAAATCCTCAAAATGATTGTGCTGCAGGCTAACTACGTCAAACCCCGATGACATCTATTAAACAGACATGAAGCAAGGAATTAAACAGAGACAGGATTCAATTTGGCTCATAAAGAGAGACGCCTGGGCTGTACCCTTGCACAGTCTTCCACCACGCTCTGACGAAATGGTTGCACGCCTCCTCTTTTATTTGGACTTGCCCTGATTACATAGCAACAGCTGTTTCTAAGGGGATATGGGGTCGTAAAAAGCTGTTGCACTCAGTCACAAAACAGTTCAAAGAAAATATGCCTGGAGCTCACGTCAGGTCCTGCTTCCTCTCCGCTTTGTAGATCTCGGGTCAAGACAAGATCTTCCTGTGGATCACAATAGATCAAAGAAACCGACACCTTCATGTCATTTCCCATCGTACACAGTGGAGTTTTACAAGCCTTTTGCTTGGTAAGATCAAAGACAGCTTTTGTCTCCTCCCCGGGAACTCATGGGAACAGAAAGTTTTGTGATAACTTACATACAATTATTCTGACATTTATAGTCTTTGGTATGACTCAGCCGGGGTTTGAACTCGCGACCTAACGAATCTCAAGGCGGACACGCCAACCACAAGGCCACTGAGCAGTGTTGCAATTAGCCAAGTTTCCCGGAAGACTCACGCAGACCCCACAAACACCAAAACAGGTACCAATACTCGGCTTACGTAACAGGCTCCATTCGGGTTGCGTACATTATTATTCCAACTGTCGACCACATCCACCGGGTGTTGTTGATCATGGTGCAGGGTTGTTACGAAGGCTCCATTCGGGTTGCGTACATTATTATTCCAACTGTCGATCACATCCGCCGGGTGTTGTTGATCATGGCGCAGGGTTGTTACGAAGGCTCCATTCGGGTTGCGTACATTATTATCCCAACTGTCGATCACATCCGCCGGGTGTTGTTGATCATGGCGCAGGGTTGTTACGAAGGCTCCATTCGGGTTGCGTACATTATTATACCAACTGTCGATCACATCCGCCGGGTGTTGTTGATCATGGCGCAGGGTTGTTACGAAGGCTCCATTCGGGTTGCGTACATTATTATCCCAACTGTCGATCACATCCGCCGGGTTGTTACGAAGGCTCCATTCGGGTTGCGTACATTATTATCCCAACTGTCGATCACATCCGTCGGGTGTTGTTGATCATGGCGCAGGGTTGTTACGAAGGCTCCATTCGGGTTGCGTACATTATTATCCCAACTGTCGATCACATCCGCCGGGTGTTGTTGATCATGGCGCAGGGTTGTTACGAAGGCTCCATTCGGGTTGCGTACATTATTATACCAACTGTCGATCACATCCGCCGGGTGTTGTTGATCATGGCGCAGGGTTGTTACGAAGGCTCCATTCGGGTTGCGTACATTATTATCCCAACTGTCGATCACATCCGCCGGGTGTTGTTGATCATGGCGCAGGGTTGTTACGAAGGCTCCATTCGGGTTGCGTACATTATTATCCCAACTGTCGATCACATCCGTCGGGTGTTGTTGATCATGGCGCAGGGTTGTTACGAAGGCTCCATTCGGGTTGCGTACATTATTATCCCAACTGTCGATCACATCCGTCGGGTGTTGTTGATCATGGCGCAGGGTTGTTACGAAGGCTCCATTCGGGTTGCGTACATTATTATCCCAACTGTCGATCACATCCGCCGGGTGTTGTTGATCAGGGCGCAGGGTTGTTACGAAGGCTCCATTCGGGTTGCGTACATTATTATCCCAACTGTCGATCACATCCGCCGGGTGTTGTTGATCATGGCGCAGGGTTGTTACGAAGGCTCCATTCGGGTTGCGTACATTATTATCCCAACTGTCGATCACATCCGCCGGGTGTTGGTAATCATGGTGCAGGGTTCTTACGAAGGCTCCATTCGGGTTGCGTACATTATTATTCCAACTGTCGATCACATCCGTCGGGTGTTGGTAATCATGGTGCAGGGTTCTTACGAAGGCTCCATTCGGGTTGCGTACATTATTATTCCAACTGTCGACCACATCCGCCGGGTGTTGGTAATCATGGTGCAGGGTTCTTACGAAGGCTCCATTCGGGTTGCGTACATTATTATTCCAACTGTCGACCACATCCGCCGGGTGTTGATCATGGCGCAGGGTTGTTACGAAGGCTCCATTCGGGTTGCGTACATTATTATCCCAACTGTCGATCGCATCCGCCGGGTGTTGTTGATCATGGCGCAGGGTTGTTACGAAGGCTCCATTCGGGTTGCGTACATTATTATCCCAACTGTCGATCACATCCGCCGGGTGTTGTTGATCATGGCGCAGGGTTGTTACGCAGGCTCCATTCGGGTTGCGTACATTATTATCCCAACTGTCGATCACATCCGTCGGGTGTTGTTGATCATGGCGCAGGGTTGTTACGAAGGCTCCATTCGGGTTGCGTACATTATTATCCCAACTGTCGATCACATCCGTCGGGTGTTGTTGATCATGGCGCAGGGTTGTTACGAAGGCTCCATTCGGGTTGCGTACATTATTATTCCAACTGTCGACCACATCCGCCGGGTGTTGTTGATCATGGCGCAGGGTTGTTACGAAGGCTCCATTCGGGTTGCGTACATTATTATTCCAACTGTCGATCACATCCGTCGGGTGTTGTTGATCATGGCGCAGGGTTGTTACGAAGGCTCCATTCGGGTTGCGTACATTATTATCCCAACTGTCGATCACATCCGCCGGGTGTTGTTGATCATGGTGCAGGGTTGTTACGAAGGCTCCATTCGGGTTGCGTACATTATTATCCCAACTGTCGATCACATCCGCCGGGTGTTGTTGATCATGGCGCAGGGTTGTTACGAAGGCTCCATTCGGGTTGCGTACATTATTATCCCAACTGTCGATCACACCCGCCGGGTGTTGTTGATCATGGCGCAGGGTTGTTACGCAGGCTCCATTCGGGTTGCGTACATTATTATCCCAACTGTCGATCACATCCGCCGGGTGTTGTTGATCATGGCGCAGGGTTGTTACGAAGGCTCCATTCGGGTTGCGTACATTATTATCCCACCTGTCGATCACATCCGTCGGGTGTTGTTGATCATGTTCTGTTTGTCTGTGCCCCGCCGCAGGTCGAGACCTCGCCAGCACCACCCTGCCGGGCTACCCTCCTCACGTTCCGCCCACGGGACAGGGCAGCTACTCCGCCCCCTCTCTCACTGGCATGGTACCAGGTACTCGCAGCTATGGACCTCATAGTACTCACTGTGTGTGTGTGTGTGTTCAATATATTTATCTAGCACTTCCTCTTTCTTGTCTGCCAACGCCGCGACTGACAACGCTCCCAGTGGGGTGTGTGTGTGTGTGTGTGTGTGTGTGTGTGTGTGTGTGTGTGTGTGTGTGTGTGTGTGTGTGTGTGTGTGTGTGTGTGTGTGTGTGTGTCATTAGAAAGCAGCCACAGTAGCACAGCTGTCCCTCCTCAACATTAGTAATTTGTTTTTAATGAGAATCACCAGTGACCCACGACTAATTCATTCATTCCCCGCCACGCCGCCTTCTCGCACGCTTTTGTGTTTCAATCCCGGGGCCGCCGTCTTGGCTTCTCTGCCTTTTTTTCCCTCCACCGGCGTGTAAGTGGGAAGGCGGCGGAGAAATGCTCGGAAAGATTCAAAGAGAAAACCCGGGTCAACCGATAAATGAGCGAAGAAGAAGGAGGAGCACCAAGTTGGTCGGATCGATACCAAAATATTAATCCTCGCGGGATTTAATTAACTGGTGGTTTGATTGGTGCTTATTTGTCGCCATTGTGTGGACAACGTGTGTGACTCAGGCCAGTGACCATGGACCGTACTTTCGAGGGACGACATGCACAGCATTTACTTGTACGGCCCAGTCCAAACAACCTTCCCTAGTCATGGCGCAGAAAAGAAAAGCCAACCCGCACAAAAAGTCTATAAACATGGTCACGGGTAACACAACCTGCTCACTGAACTTTGTGGATTTTATATCACCGTGTGTGACTCAGGCCAGTGACCATGGACCGTACTTTCGAGGGACGACATGCACAGCATTTACTTGTACGGCCCAGTCCAAACAACCTTCCCTAGTCATGGCGCAGACAAGAAAAGCCAACCCGTACAAAAAGTCCACAAACATGGCCACAGGTAACACAACCTGCTCACTGAACTTTGTGGATTTTATATCATGGTGTGTGACTCAGGCCAGTGACCATGGACCGTACTTTCGAGGGACGACACACACAGCATTTACTTGTACGGCCCAGTCCAAACAACCTTCCCTAGTCATGGCGCAGACAAGAAAAGCCAACCCGTACAAAAAGTCCACAAACATGGCCACGGGTAACACAACCTGCTCACTGAACTTTGTGGATTTGATATCACCGTGTGTGACTCAGGCCAGTGACCATGGAGCGTACTTTCGAGGGACGACACGCACAGCATTTACTTGTACGGCCCAGTCCAAACAACCTTCCCTAGTCATGGCGCAGACAAGAAAAGCCAACCCGCACAAAAAGTCTACAAACATGGTCACGGGTAACACAACCTGCTCACTGAACTTTGTGGATTTTATATCACCGTGTGTGACTCAGGCCAGTGACCATGGACCGTACTTTCCAGGGACGACACGCACAGCATTTACTTGTACGGCCCAGTCCAAACAACCTTCCCTAGTCATGGCGCAGACAAGAAAAGCCAACCCGTACAAAAAGTCCACAAACATGGCCCCGGGTAACACAACCTGCTCACTGAACTTTGTGGATTTGATATCACCGTGTGTGACTCAGGCCAGTGACCATGGACCGTACTTTCGAGGGACGACATGCACAGCATTTACTTGTACGGCCCAGTCCAAACAACCTTCCCTAGTCATGGCGCAGACAAGAAAAGCCAACCCGTACAAAAAGTCCACAAACATGGCCACAGGTAACACAACCTGCTCACTGAACTTTGTGGATTTTATATCACCGTGTGTGATTCAGGCCAGTGACCATGGAGCGTACTTTCCAGGGACGACACGCACAGCATTTACTTGTACGGCCCAGTCCAAACAACCTTCCCTAGTCATGGCGCAGACAAGAAAAGCCAACCCGTACAAAAAGTCCACAAACATGGCCACAGGCAGGGGCGTCACTAGCTTTTAAGGACAGGGGGGGGCTTAGCCCCCAGGAGATGCACAGGATGCGAGCGAACGTAGCGCACGAGCACAAGAGTTGTAGAAATGATTGGAAAGTCAAGACAGCCATGACATTATGTTCTTTACAGGTGTATGTAAACTTTTGACCACAATTGTAGCAGCATAAGCTAGTGAGCCGCTAAAAATAGTTTGTCTGCGTCAGCGCTTATAATAACAATATGGCTAATACATGGTTAATATTCAGGTTAAGACATGTAAACGGAGTATTGTTGGGGCTTTTCGGATGTTTTTAGAGGACTTTATTGTGCATTCACATTAGCTGCATTGTTAGCCACCTCGTACTAACTGTATTTTACGACTTAGAATGCATGCAAAACATATGTGTTCTTGTCTTACATAAGGTTTGTGAATTACAGGACGTAACCCAAAACAGCACAGGGCATTTTAGGTGGACCCTAAACCTAACAAGAAATGAAAATAAATAAGTTGAATTGATGTTTTAAAGATGTGTATTGACAACATTGATATTATATACATACTATGCAAATATAAAAAAGTTTGTTTTGAAAAATGAGTTGGAATTTCACAAGAAAAAGGTCCCAATTTCACAAGTAAAACTGATCATTTTGGCAGTATTATAATAAAAGTTGTCATTTTACTCAACGCAAGTCAAAATTTGACGAGAAAAAGTGAACATTTGTGCAATATTATGATAAAAGTTGGAATTTTGCTCGATAAAAGTCGCAATTTTACAAGAAAAGCTTAAAATGTTGGCAATTGTATGAAAAGAGTCGTCATTTTACTCGACAAAAGTCACAACTTTATAAGAATACTTTAAAATGTTGGCAATATCATAATAATAATCGGAATTTTACTTGACAAAATGATGACAAAAGTCATAATTTTACTCCAAAAATGTCACGGTTTTACAAGAACAACAAAAAAATCTACAATATTGTGATAAAAGTCTGAATTTTATATGACAAATGTCACCATTTTGCATTAAAAAGTAATAATTTTACGAGAAAATATTGCAATATTACAGAAACAGAAAGAATATGAGAAATTATTCCCAATTTTATAAAAAAAAAAAAAGACTACTTTTACTAGTTGTTTTTCTTTTGTTTGTAATTGGTTTTAAATCTTCATTATTTACTTCAAGTTATTACAGTATGTCTCTATATACATATTTATTTGTATTTGTTTTATTAATTTTGGCCAAAGAGGGCGCATTTCAATTTCTTACACACACTTATTTCATATGTTGACCAAAGGGGGGAGCACTTCAAATTTTTACACACACTTGTTATTTCATATGTTGACCAGAGGGGGAGCACATCAAATTTTTACACACACTTGTTATTTCATATGTTGACCAGTGGGGGGGGAGCACTTCAAATTTTTACACACACTTGTTATTTCATATGTTGAACAGAGGGGGAGCACTTTTAAAAGCGACACACAGTCAATTTGAAAAATCCCTCCTTTTTGGGACCACCCTCATTTTGATAGATTTCACCACCAGGGGGTGCAAATGAGATCTCTATTTTTCTTTTTGTAATGTGCTTAAGGCCGATGACAAAGGAGTCAGGGACCACAGATGGCCCCTGTGCCGCACTTTGGGCAACCCAGCTGTAGAAGCTAACAGTTAATGACCACTATAGTCTTAGTAGCGTAGTGTATTTGTTCATCCTATGGTCACATATGGGACGCGGGTGGTCTTACGTCAGCACCGGAAGTTGTCAAATCAGCTGTTGACCTGGCGGGTTTTTTCTGGAATGAATAGGGAAGGCCTTCTTTAGCTTGTTTTATCATGTATTGCTGCCTTTGCACCTGTCAATGTTTACTTTTGTATGCACATTAAATCAACCAAAAAAAATCCAGACTTTGGAGCAATGTTCACGGACTCTAGTATTTGGCTCTCTGTTAGATGCAATGGTTTTCCGTATTGGGACCATGATTTATGTCCTAACTTGTTCACACCTCCTCATATGGAAACTACTTTTCCTTCTTGATGTCTCAAGGAGGGTAAAAATACAAGAAAACACACACACACACACACACACACACACACACACACACACACACACACACACACTCTCTCTCAGAGGACGTGTATGAACAGCACGTCTAAAGATGGCTAACCCTGTCGCCCTGTCCCCGTACGCTCACCCCATCCCGTCCTCAGGTTTGACAGCGTATTTGTGTGCACTGGCTCCATGTTTGCGCGTGTGTGTGTGTGTGTGTGTGTGTGTGTGCGTGCGCGGCGAGAGTGTGTGTTTGTTTTTGACAGAGTGCGACCTTGACACTCATGCGCTACACAAGGGAGACCCGCGAGCCTCGTCTCCCCTCTTTACCGCCCCCTCCCTTTGGTCTCCCAAACAAGCTGACATGTTGCCGTCACCACGGCGATGACAAGGGGAGGATGTTGGCGCCCGGGGATGCCATGGAGACCGCATCCCGACCCCACCTGACAGAGGCGGGCGCGCACACACACACACACACACACACACACACACACGTTAGTGGTTGCGGGAAGGAGAACTTTGCAAAGCAAGACGAGACAAACAAACTCCTCAACACTGAAAGTCTTGTCTGGAAAATCCCAGCCGAGATCATCTTTGCTCCAGGAAATCAGGGTGTTTTTCCACTGGAAAATCAAAGCATGCAGGGGCCATTTCCATATTCAAAATCAATACAATATATAGATTTTTTTAACCCTTACAGGGCTTCCTTCAAGTTAGGTCCCGGGGACCCGGAAAGTTCTCATTCTATGAAAAAGTTCAAAATAAGTCATATATTATTTTTTACCCTCAACAGTCTTTCAATTAAAAGTAAAAAAATTATTACATTTTTGCCCTTTTTGTCAAAAAATGGTAAACACACAAAATATGCAATAATTCATAACACCACTGATTTGAATTCATTATTTTTTTTAGCAATAATTTATGTTTTTACACTCAACAGTCTTTCAATTGAAAGTAAAAAAAAAATTAAGTTTATGCTCTTTTTTTTTAACCAAAAAAATGCTAAACACACAAAATATGCAATATTTCCCCAAAAAAATATTTCAAAATGGAATATTTGGAGCCTTAAAGTAAGTCAATAATTCATAACAAAATAAGTCATATATTCTTTTAATTAAAAGTAAAAAAATAATTACGTTTATGCCCTTTTAGTCAAAAAAACAACAACCCTGTTTTTTATGGTGAACACACAAAATATGCAATATTTTCCCCAAAAAAATATTGCAGTTATTTTTTGAGCAATGATGGTTAAAAAAAAAAAAATCCAACTAAAATTCTCATTAAAGTGTAAAAAATAAGACATACATTTTTTATTATATATTTTTTTTTTTAACTTTCAACACGTAAGTCTATAGATCAACTTCAGATATATCCATCGATTATAAGTTTATTATTATTTTTATGTTGTTGTTTTTTACTCTTTTTCTTTTTTTAACCCTTATAGGGCTTCCTTCAAATTAGGTCCCGGGGACCCGGGGAGTTGTCATTCATAAAAATTTTCAAAATAAGTCATATATTATTTTTTTACCCTCAACAGTCTTTAAATTAAAACAATAAAAAAAATTATGTTTATGCCCTTTTTGACAAAAAATGGTAAACACACAAAATATGCAATATTTTCCCCCAAAATTTTTGCCTTTGGAGCCTTAAAGTGGGTCAATAATTCATAACACCATTGATTCATTGATATTCATTATTATTTTTTGAGCAATGATGGTTAAAAAAAAAAAAATCCAACAAAAATTATTGGGGATCCAAAAGGGTCCCACTCATTAAAGTGTTAAAAAATAAGACATACATTTTTTATCATATATATATTTTTTTACTTTCAACACGTAAGTCCCTAGATCAACTTCAGATATATCCGTCGATTATAAGTTGTATTATTATTTTTATGTGTGTTTTTTTTGTTTTGGTTTTTTTTAACCCTTATAGGGCTTCCTTCAAGTTAGGTCCCGGGGACCCGGAAAGTTCTCATTTATAAAAATGTTCAAAATAAGTCATATATTCTTTTTTTTCCGTCAACAGTCTTTCAATTAAAAGTAAAAAAAAAAGTTAAGTTTATGCCCTTTTTGTCAAAAAATGATAAACACACAAAATATGCAATATTTTCCCCAAAAAATATTTCAAAGTGGAATATTTGGAGCCTTAAAGTAGGTCAATAATTCATAACAACATTGATTTTAGTTCATTATTATTTTTGAACAATGATGGTTAAAAAAGAAAAAAATCCCACTAAAATTCTTGGGGATCCAAAAGGGTCCCACTTATTAACGTGTTAAAAAATAAGACATACATTTTTTTATTACAAATATATTTTTTACCATCAACATGTAAGTCTCTAGATCAACTTCAGATATATCCATCGATTATAAGTTGTATTATTATTTTTATGTTTTTTATTTTTATTTTATTTTAACCCTTATAGGGCTTTCTTCAAGTTAGGTCCCGAGGACCCGGAAAGTTCTCATTTATAAAAAATTTCTAAATAAGTCATATTTTATCTTTTTTTCCCCTCAACAGTCTTTAAATTAAAAATGGAAAAAATAATTACGTTTGACCTTTTTGTCAAAAAATGGTAAACACACAAAATATGCAATATTTTCCCCAAAAAATGGAGCCTTTGGGGCCTTAAAGTGGGTCAATAATTCATAACACCATTGATTCATTGATATTCATTATTATTTTTTGAGCAATGATAGTTAAAAAAAAAAATCCCTGGAAAGTTCTCATTTTATAAAAATGTTCAAAATAAGTAATATATTATTTTTTTACCCTCAACAGTCTTTCAATTAAAAGTAAAAAAAAATTATGTTTATGCCCTTTATGACAAAAAATGGTAAACACACAAAATATGCAATATTTTCCCCAAAAAATACTTCAAAGTGTAATATTTGGACCATTAAAGTAGGTCAAAAATTCATAACACCATTGATTTGAATTCATTATTATTTTTTGAGCAATGATGGTTAAAAAAAAATCTAACTAAAATTCCTGGGGATCCAAAAGGGTCGCACTCATTAAAGTGTTCAAAAATAGGACATACATGTTTTATTAATATTATTTTTACTTTCAACACGTAAGCCTCTTGATCAAATTCAGATAAATCCGTCAATTTATAGGTTTTTATTGATTTTTTTTAGTTTTTTTTTTGTTTATTTCATGTCCTTTTTTTTATCAAATAAAACTTTATTTTCAAATGGCAAACACACAAAATAGGCAATATTTTTCCCCAAAAAATATTTCAGTGTAATATTTGATGTGAAGTCATTTGAGCCTAAAATTCTTGGGGATCCAAAAGGGTCCCACTCATTAAAGTGTTCAAAAATAGGACATACGTGTTTTATTAATATTATTTTTTACTTTCAACACTCAAGTCTCTTGATCAAATTCAGATCAATCCGTCAATTTATACGTTTTTATAATTTGTTTGTTTATTTCATGTAATTTTTTTTAACAAAGAAAGCTTTGTTTTTCAAATGGCAAACGCACAAAATCGGCAATATTTCTCCCCCAAAAATATTTCAGAGTGTAATATTTGATGTGAAGTCATTTCAGCCACTCATTAAAGTGTTAAAAAATAAAACAAATTCAACACATAAGTCAGATTCAGCCGTCGATTACAAGTTATTCGTTTTTTGTCTGTTTATTTTATGCTTTTTACTTCCACAGTTTCCTAAAACCATTGAAAAAATATTCAACAACAGATTGGACAAAGTCATGAATAAAAGAGGAATATTCCCAGACAACCAATATGTATACAGAGCTAAACTTTCAACATTGATGCCATTAATGGAAATAACAGAGGAACTTACCAAGGCAATAGATAGTAAACTGTGTGCAGCAGCAGTATTTATGGATCTAACTAAAGTATTTGACACAATCAATCGTAATATCTTAATTATTAAATTAAAACGATACGGCATCAGAGGCCTGGTCTTAAATGGGATAAGAAGCGACTTAACCAACAGGAAGCAATACCTGAAGCGTGGTGAAAATATATTAACACAGCTATAGATATCTTTTGGTGTACCCCAGGGATCAATACTGGGACCAAAATTGTTCAATCTTCATAAAACGACATTTGTAAAGTTACAAAGGTCTTAAAGTTAGTATTATTTGCAGACGACACGACTGTGTTTTGTTCAGGAGAAAACACACAGACGACAATACAAATAATAACAGAAAAAATGTACAAATGAAAGAGATGGTTTGACAAAAACAGACTATCTTTGAATCTCAGTAAGACTAAAATAATGATATTTGGTAACAGTAAAGTTAAACACAAATACAAATAGACGGAGTAGACATTGAAAGGGTAAAATAAATACCATTTTTGGGTGTAATAATAGATCAAATGAACTGGAAATTTCATTTTAAAAATATACAACATAAAGTAGCAAGAAATATTTTAATAATGAATAAAGCAAAATATGTTCTAGACCAAAAATCACTTCATATTCTCTACTGCTCGCTAGTGTTAGCATATCTGAGTTATTGTGCAGAAATATGGGAAATAACTACAAAAGAAAACACTTATTCACTAATTGTGTTACAAAAAAGATCAGTTATAACTAGAGATGTCCGATAATATGGGACTGCCGATATTATCGGCCGATAAATGCTTTGAAATGTAATATCGGAAATTATCGGTATCGGTTTCAAAAAGTAAAATGTATGACTTTTTAAAACGCAGCTGTACGGAGCGGTACACGGACGTAGGGAGAAGCACAGAGCAGTTGCGTCTCCCAGTCATACTTGCCAACCCTCCCCATTTTCCCGGGAGACTCCCGAATTTCAGTGCCCCTCCCGAAAATCCGGTGAGGTTCATGGCTGGTGAGGCACTGACTTCATCACAGTCAGATTTACAAACATATGAACCCTAAAGAGTATCTTATTCACCATTTGATTGGCAGCAGTTAACAGGTTATGTTTAAAAGCTCATACCAGCATTCTTCCCTGCTTGGCACTCAGCATCAAGAGTTGGAATTGGGGGTTAAATCACCAAAAATTATTCCCGGGCGCGGCGCCGCTGCTGCCCACTGCTCCCCTCACCTCCCAGGGGGTGAACAAGGGGATGGGTCAAATGCAGAGGACAAATTTCACCACACCTAGTGTGTGTGTGACAATCATTGGTACTTTAACTTAACTTGAACTTTACACATACAAACTGTAGCACACAAAAAAGCATATTTAATTTTAAAAAAACGTTATTATGGTCTTACCTTTACTTATAAATGAAGTCCATGCCCCGCTGTTGTGCTCGTCGTAGAATGCACCCCCTGACGGGAGTGTTATATCAACTAAAGCCCACACTTAAACTTTCCACGTGCAAGATTGAATCTATTTAAAAAAGTTATTTAATAAGAAGCCAAAAAGTGCAAAAACAATCATGTTCGTGTTGGAGGAGTTGTGAATGAATGAAATATGAAATCCGTGCTGCAGTCTGCAGGTGTACCTAATGTTGTGGCCCTGCGGTCATTCACAACTCCTCCAACATGAACATTATTGTTTTTGCACTTTTTGGCTTCTTATTAAATAACTTTTCTAAATAGTGTAACCGAGGGTTTATAAATGTCGCATATACTGTGTGAAACTACAAAATGATAAACACGGAGGCTCCAGTTTACACGAGGACCACTTTATTTACCTTCTTTCAAAAACCTCCGCTCCACTCCAACGTGTCATCACTTCCGCTCTTAGCGCCTTCAAAATAAGAGCGCAAGGCATATACTGTATAACAGCGTGTAACAGGAATTAACATCACAAAGAGGAAAGCCCATAAAAATAGGTTACAATAGATTCAATCTTGCACGTGGAAAGTTTAAGTGTGGGCTTTAGTTGATATAACATGATTTATTTTGGAAAACCTTGTTACATTGTTTAATGCATCCAGCGGGGCATCACAACAAAATTAGGCATAATAATGTGTTAATTCCACGACTGTATGTATTGGTATCGCTTGATATCGGAATCGGTAATTACCGCAATTTCCGGACTATAAGCCGCACCTGACTATAAGCCGCACCAGCTAAATGCAGGGGAAAATACAGATTGCTCCATATATAAGCCGCACCCGACTATAAGCCGCACCTGACTATAAGCCGCACCAGCTAAATGTAGGGGAAAATACAGATTGCTCCATATATAAGCCGCACCCGACTATAAGCCGCACCTGGCTATAAGCCGCACCAGCTAAATTTAGGGGACAATACAGATTGCTCCATATATAAGCCGCACCCGACTATAAGCCGCACCTGACTATAAGCCGCACCAGCTAAATTCAGGGGGAAATACAGATTGCTCCATATATAAGCCGCACCCGACTATAAGCCGCACCTGACTATAAGCCGCACCAGCTAAATTTAGGGGACAATACAGATTGCTCCATATATAAGCCGCACCCGACTATAAGCCGCACCTGACTATAAGCCGCACCAGCTAAATTTAGGGGACAATACAGATTGCTCCATATATAAGCCGCACCCGACTATAAGCCGCACCTGGCTATAAGCCGCACCAGCTAAATTTAGGGGAAAATACAGATCAATCAATCAATCAATGTTTATTTATATAGCCCTAAATCACAAGTGTCTCAAAGGGCTGATGCTCCATATATAAGCCGCACCAGCTAAATTTAGGGGACAATACAGATTGCTCCATATATAAGCCGCACCCGACTATAAGCCGCACCTGACTATAAGCCGCACCAGCTAAATTCAGGGGAAAATACAGATTGCTCCATATATAAGCCGCACCCGACTATAAGCCGCACCTGACTATAAGCCGCACCAGCTAAATTTAGGGGACAATACAGATTGCTCCATATATAAGCCGCACCCGACTATAAGCCGCACCTGACTATAAGCCGCACCAGCTAAATTTAGGGGAAAATACAGATTGCTCCATATATAAGCCGCACCCGACTATAAGCCGCACCTGACTATAAGCCGCACCTGACTATAAGCCGCACCTGACTATAAGCCGCATCAGCTAAATTTAGGGGAAAATACAGATTGCTCCATATATAAGCCGCACCCGACTATAAGCCGCACCCCGCAGGGTTTTGATGTGTAATTACCGTAGTATATAGGGGTTCCTGCTACCACGGAGGGGATTGTCGGGACAGAGATTACATTAACAATTATTAACAATAAATCTTTCAATCATTCAATCAAACTTTCACATCTTTGACATGGCGAACAGCATTCGTGCAGAGTACAAATAATACAACGGTGCAAAGTAATACAAAGTGCTCGCCTGTACGTTATCAAAATAACCAGCCGACCGGTATATGAAAAGTCAGTCTTTAATCATTGTGTCATCGTCTTCCTCCTGCGTACTAAAACCACCGAAATCCTCTTCGTCGGTGTCGGAGAAGAACAGGCCGTAAATAAGCCGCACCCTTGTATAAGCCGCAGGGACCAGAACAAGGGGGAAAAGTAGCGGCTTATAGTCCGGAAATTACGGTAAGAGTTGGACAATATCGGATATCGGCAAAAAAGCCATTATCGGACATCTCTAGTTTTTATGATCATTTTTAATAAAGTGGAATATTTGATGTGACGTAATTGTAGCCCTGAATAAACAGGTCAATAATTCATAACACTGATTTTGATTCATTATTATTATTTGTGGGCAATGACAGTTATAAAGGGGAAGAAAAAAAAAACATCCTGCATGGCAGTTTTGTGTTATCAGAGTCAACATTGCCACTCCCCCCCCCCCCCCCCCGTCACATTTCACCTTTTTCCACTTTTTAAAAAGTGTCGTGCCTTCGTAACGCCCGTTTTTCCCACCTGTGCACTCCCCAGCTGCACTCCTTTTGTTTTTTCCGACTTTTATCACAACATTGCCCATTTTTTGTTGTCGTTCTTGTAAAACAGTGACATTTTTAGGAGTAAAATGATGACTTTTGTCATCATTCTGCCAAGTAAAATTCCGATTATTGTCACTTTTTTTTTTTTTTTAAATAAAAAATTTGGGTAGAAAGTGCGTTGAAAAGTGAGTGGCGGCCCCTCCTCCCGCGCTAAGTGATGCTCCTGTAAGTCCACCCTGTCTAATATTACACCTTCATTAAGTCTCTCCGGCTGCAGCAGGGGGCTGACACTCCGAGGGGGAGGGGGAGGGGGTGTTGGGGAGCACTGAGGCAGAACCGACAGAACCAGGGATGGAGGGTGTGTGGGGGGGTCTGTGACTGTCAGCCATGGGGAGAGGGATCCCCCCCGGGAGCAGTTGAGGGTTCAGGAGAGAAGAAAGAAAAGAGCAAGTCAGCAGGAGGAAAGAGGAGAAGAGATGGAGGAAGAATGTTGTCTTGATGTGACGGCTCGCCGTGGGGAGGGGGAGGCGGGGGGGGGGGGGGAGAAAGGCGAGAAAACGCCAGACGGCAGGAAGTAAAAGGAGGGAGGAAAAGTCCACCCTCGTGCGTTCAATGTGGGGCGCGTTTGGACTCCACACGGCAAAAACCAGGCAAAAGTGGGTCCATAAGATCAGGGCTGGACCACCTAGGTCCTAAAACCTGTCATTACCCACAAGATAGTTGTTCACTTCCTGTCCAGCGCTCTTATTTTGCCTTCCACATCCTGTTTGCCACCACTTGGCGCCGTCACCTGTACCTTATTGGCGGTCCCGGATGTTTTGCTTTGTGCCTCAATGTTGTGCCTTTATAACGCCCACTTGTGCACTCCCCAGCTGCACTCCTTTGTTTTTTCCGACTTTTGTCACAATATTGCTTTATTGTTTTCGTAAAACAGTAAAGTTAAAGTAGCAATGATTGTCACACACACACTAGGTGTGGCGAAATTATTCTCTGCATTTGACCCAATCACCCTTGATCACCCCCTGGGAGGTGAGGGGAGCAGTGAGCAGCAGCGGTGGCCGCGCCCGGGAATAATTTTTGGTGATTTAACCCCCAATTCCAACCCTTGATGCTGAGTGCCAAGCAGGGAGGTAATGGCTCCCATTTTTATAGTCTTTGGTATGACTCGGCCGGGGTTTGAACTCACAACCTACCCATCTCAGGGCGGACACTCTAACCACCAGGCCACTGAGTAGCTGATTGGCGGTCCGGATGTTTTGCTTTGTGCCTCAATGTTGTGCCTTTGTAACGCCCACTTGTGCACTCCCCAGCTGCACTCCTTTGTTTTTTCTGACTTTTATCACAATATTGCCATTTTTTATTTTTGGTTTTCGTATATTAGTTAAGTTAAAGTAGCAATGATTGTCACACACACACTAGGTGTGGCGAAATTATTCTCTGTATTTGACCCATCACCCCTTGTTCACCCCCTGGGATGTGAGGGGAGCAGTGAGCAGCAGCGGTGGCCGCGCCCGGGAATCATTTTTGGTGATTTAACCCCCAATTCCAACCCTTGATGCTGAGTGCCAAGCAGGGAGGTAATGGCTCCCATTTTTAGTCTTTGGTATAAAATGATGACTTTTGTCATAATTTTGCCAAGTAGAATTCCGATTATTGTTATGACATTGCCATGTGTGTGTGTGTGTGTGTGTGTGTGTGTGTGTGTGTGTGTGTGTGTGTGTGTGTGTGTGTGTGTGTGTGTGTGTGTGTGTGTGTGTGTGTGTTCTTGTATTTCTACCCTTCTTGAGACATCAAGAAGGAAAAGTACCTTCCATATGAGGACCGGTGTCATGGTCCCAATACAAACCCTTGCATCTATTTAGAGAGCCAAATACTACAGTCCGTGAACATTGCTCCAAAGTCAGGATTTTTTGTTTGATTTAATGTGCATACAAAAGTAAACATTGACAGGTGTGAACAAGTGATGACATAAATCATGGTCCCAATAACATTGCATCTAATAGAGAATGTCTCATTTGCACCCCTTGTGGTGACATCTATCAAAATGAGGGTGGTCCCAAAAAGGAGGGATTTTTCTAATTGACTGTGTGTCGCTTTTAAAAGTGCTCCCCCTCTGGTCAACATATGAAATAACAAGTGTGTGTAAAAATTTTAAGTGCTCCCCCTCATTTTTTGTCATGCCTTTCACCTCTCTCTGCACATGTGTGACACACACCGAGGGTTGGTGCGTTCATCCACGACCCGCTTCTACTGAAAAACATAACTAAGAAGTTGAGGAGAAACGTGACGGGGGGAAATAAAAGTAATATTAAAAGTTAATACTTGAATGACTGGTGGATCCTTGTGGGAGTGTGTCATCATCCACACGTGTTTGTCATGTTGCCAAATAAAACCTTCTTCCTGTTTTTGTCTTTGCCATCCAGGAGGAGACTTCTCTGGAAGCCCCTACTCCCATCCTCAGTATTCCACATACAACGAATCCTGGAGATTTCCTAACCCCAGTTTATTAGGTAGGTTTGGCCAAATCACTACTTCATGGGAAAACTGCAAGTCTGACTAAAAATAAATACAAAAATAAAATCCCACTAAAAAAACAACAACCCTGTTTTTTATGGTAAACACACAAAATATGCAATATTTTCCCCATAAAAATATTTCAAAGTTATTTTTTGAGCAATGATGGTTAAAAAAAAAAAAATCCAACTAAAATTATTGGGGATCCAAAAGGGTACCACTCATTAAAGTGTTAAAAAATAAGACATACATTTTTCATTATTATTTTTTTTACTTTCAAGACGTAAGTATCTTCATCAACTTCACATATATCCGTCAATTATAAGTTTTTATCATTATTTTGACGTTTTTTTTGTTGTTGTTTTTTGTTTATTTCATGCCCTTTTTTTTATTAAATAAAACTTTTCAAAAGACAAACACACAAAATAGGTAATATTTCTCCCCCCAAAAATATTTCAGAGTGTAATAATTGATGTGAAGTCATTTGAGCCTAAAATTCCTGGGGATCCAAAAGGGTACCACTCATTAAAGTGTTCAAAAATAAGACATACATGTTTTATTATTAATTATTTTACTTTCAACGCGTAAGTATCTTGATCAACTTCAGATATATCCGTCAATTATAAGTTTTTATTATTATTTTGACGTTTTTTTTGTTGTTTATTTCATGCCTCTTTTTTTTTATGAAATAAAACTTTTCAAATGGCAAACACACAAAATATGTAATATTTCTCCCCCAAAAATATTTCAGCGTGTAATATTTGATGTGAAGTAATTTGAGCCTAAAATTCCTGGGGATCCAAAAGGGTCCCACTCATTAAAGTGTTCAAACATAAGACTTTTTTTTTTTTTAAATTTTTTTTTTACTTTCAACGCGTAAATATCTTGATCAACTTCAGATATATCCGTCGATTATAAGTTTTTATTATTATTTTTATGGGTTTTTGGTTTTTTTGTTTGTTTATTTCATGCCCTTTTTTTATTAAATAAAACTTTTCAAATGACAAACACACAAAATAGGTAATATTTCTCCCCCAAAAAATATTTCAGAGTGTAATAATTGATGTGAAGTAATTTGAGCCTAAAATTCATGGGGATCCAAAAGGGTACCACTCATTAAAGTGTTCAAAAATAAGACATACATGTTTTATTATTAATTCTTTTACTTTCAACACGTAAGTATCTTGATCAACTTCAGATATATCCGTCGATTATAAGTTTTTATTATTGTTTTTATGTTTTTTTTTTGTTTTTTTTTTGTTTATTTCATGCCCTTTTTTTATCAAATAAAACTTTTCAAATGGCAAACACACAAAATATGTAATATTTCTCCCCAAAAAATATTTCAGCGTGTAATATTTGATGTGAAGTAATTTGAGCCTAAAATTCCTGGGGATCCAAAAGGGTACCACTCATTAAAGTGTTCAAAAATAAGACATATATTTTTATTTTTTTTATTTTTTTACTTTCAACGCGTAAGTATCTTGATCAACTTCAGATATATCCGTCGATTATAAGTTTTTATTATTATTTTTATGGGTTTTTTGGGGTTTTTTTTGTTTATTTCATGCCCTTTTTTATTAAATAAAACTTTTCAAATCGCAAACACACAAAATAGGTAATATTTCTCCCCCAAAAAATATTTCAGAGTGTAATAATTGATGTGAAGTAATTTGAGCCTAAAATTCCTGGGGATCCAAAAGGGTACCACTCATTAAAGTGTTCAAAAATAAGACATACATGTTTCATTATTATTTTTTTTACTTTCAACACGTAAGTATCTTGATCAACTTCAGATATATCCGTCAATTATAAGTTTTTATTATTATTTTTATGGGTTTTTTGGTTGTTTTTTTTGTTTATTTCATGCCCTTTTTTTATTAAATAAAACTTTTCAAATGGCAAACACACAAGATAGGTAATATTTCTCCCCCAAAAATATTTCAGCGTGTAATATTTGATGTGAAGTCATTTGAGCCTAAAATTCCTGGGGATCCAAAAGGGTCCCACTCATTAAAGTGTTAAAAAATAAGACATATATTTTTTTATTTTTTACTTTCAACACGTAAGTATCTTGATCAACTTTAGATATATCCGTCGATTATAAGTTTTTATTATTATTTTTACGTTTAGTTTTTTTGTTTTGTTTATTTCATGCCCTTTTTTTATTGAATAAAACTTTTCAAA
>NC_084748.1:44458788-44508788 GCF_033978785.1 Entelurus aequoreus | reverse complement strand
CCCAAAGTGCGGCACAGGGGCCATCTGTGGTCCCTGACTCCTTTGTCATCGGCCTTAAGCACGTTACAAAAAAGAAAAAAATAGAGATCTCATTTGCACCCCCTGGTGGTGAAATCTATCAAAATGAGGGTGGTCCCAAAAAGGTGGGATTGTCCTAATTGACTGTGTGTCTCTTTTAAAAGTGCTCCCCCTATGGTCAACATATGAAATAACAAGTCTGTGTAAGACATTGAAGTGCTCCCCCTCTGGTCAACATATGTAATAAGTGTGTGTAAGAAATTGAAAAGCGCCCCCTTTGACCAAAATTTATTTTAAAAAATATACAAATTTCACCACATCTAGTGTGTGTGTGACAATCATTGGTACTTTAATCTTAATTAAGCTAATATATACAGTATATGTATATAGAGACATACTGTAATAAAGAAGTAAATAATGAATATTAAAATCCAATTACAAACAAAAGATAAAAAAATAACTAAAACAGTCTTTTTCTCACAATGTGTCGACTTTTTTCTTATAAAATTGGGAACAATTTCTCATATTCTTTCTGTTTCAGTAATATTGCGTTATTTTCTCGTAAAATTATTACTCTTTTATGTAAAATTATTACTTTTTAATGCAAAATGGTGACATTTGTCGTATAAAATTCTGACTTTTATCACAATATTGCAGAAATTTTTGTTGTTCTTGTAAAACAGTGACATTTTTGGAGTAAAATGATGACTTTTGTCATAATTTTGCCAAGTAAAATTCGGATTATTATTATGATATTGCCAACATTTTAAAGTTTTCTTATAAAATTGTGACTTTTGTCGAGTAAAATTACGACTCTTTTCATAAAATTGCCAACATCTTAAGCTTTTCTTGTAAAATTGCGACTGTTATCGAGTAAAATTCCAACTTTTATCATAACATTGCACAAATGTTCAGTTTTTCTTATAAAATTTTGACTTGCGTCGAGTAAAATTATGACTTTTATTATAATACCGCCAAAATGATCAGTTTTTCTTGTGAAGTTGTGACATTTTCTTGTGAAATTCCAACTCATTTTCACAACAAGCTTTTTTACATTTGCATAGTATGTATATATTATTAATGTTGTCAATACTAATCTTTATATATCTAGAAAGGCTGGTCCTAAAGAGGTAGGCATTTTTCTCAGGCCTCAAGAAGGTAACAAATACAAAAATGTGTGTGTGTGTGTGTGTGTGTGTGTGTGTGTGTGTGTGTGTGTGTGTGTGTGTGTGTGTGTGTGTGTGTGTGTGTGTGTGTGTGTGTGTGTGTGTGTGTGTGTGTGTGTGTGTGTGTGTGTGTGTGTGTGTGTGTGTGGAGGAGGTGTGAACAAGTGATGACATAAATCATGGTCCCAATAACATTGCATCTAATAGAGAATGTCTCATTTGCACCCCTGCTGGTGACATCTATCAAAATGAGGGTGGTCCTAAAGAGGAGGGATTTTTCTAATTGACTGTGTGTCGCTTTTAATCGTGCTCCCCCTCTGGTCAACATATGAAATAACAAGTGTGTGTAAAAATTGGAAGTGCTCCCCCTCTGGTGGTCCTAAAGAGGGAGGCATTTTTCTTAGGTCTCAAGAAGGTAACGAATACGTGTGTGTGTGTGTGTGTGTGTGTGTGTGTGTGTGTGTGTGTGTGTGTGTGTGTGTGTGTGTGTGTGTGTGTGTGTGTGTGTGTGTGTGTGTGTGTGTGTGTGTGTGTGTGTGTGTGTGTGTGTCAGGTTACAAAGAAAATTTAAAAAAATATATTCTTTATCAATTGTATGAAAGGAAAGAAATGGCATTCATTAATTTCACTTCTCATCCCATTTCATTATTGCTAAAATCTAAATAGTTTATTTTAATTGATTAAAAAGGATTTTATTCATATCTTGCATGGAAAATTTGGGAATGAATTAAGAATCGCTACAAATAAGAATGGTACAGAGCCCCTAAAGGGACATGGGGGAAAACATTTTTTTAATAATTTTTTTATTTTTTAGATATGTATCTCGTGCGCACGAGAAACTATCTTTTTATAAAGTTTACGAGATACATGTCTAAAAAAATAAAAATATACATTTTTGTATTTTTATTTTATTATTTTTTTAGACATGTATCTCGTAAACTTTATTAAAAAAAATGTTCATAATTTTTTTTTTTTAGACATGTATCTCATGCGCGCGAGAAACTATCTTTTTATAAAGTTTTATAAAGTTTACGAGATACATGTCTAAAAAAATTAAAAAATACAAATATACATTTTTTTTTTTATTGTATTTTTATTTTATTATTTTTTTAGACATGTATCTCGTAAACTTTATTAAAAAAAATGTTCATAATTTTTTTTTTTTAGACATGTATCTCATGCGCGCGAGAAACTATCTTTTTATAAAGTTTTATAAAGTTTACGAGATACATGTCTAAAAAAATTAAAAAATACAAATATACATTTTTTTTTTTTATTGTATTTTTTTTTAGACATGTATCTCGTAAACTTTATTAAAAAAAACGTTCATCATTTTTTTTTTTTTAGACATGTATCTCGTGCGCGCGAGAAACTATCTTTTTATAAAGTTTTATAAAGTTTACGAGATACATGTCTAAAAAAATTAAAAAATACAAATATACATTTTTTTTTTTTATTTTTTTTTAGACATGTATCTCGTAAACTATTTAAAAAAAAATTATAATTTTTTTTTTTTTTAGACATGTATCTCGTGCGCACGAGAAACTATCTTTTTATTAAGTTTAATAAAGTTTACGAGATACATGTCTAAAAAAAAAATTTAAATTTTTTTTTTTTTTTATAACTTTATAAAAAGTTTCTCGTGCGCACGAGATAGTTTCTAGATACATGTCTAAAAAAAAAACAAATAAAAAAATAAATATATATATAAAAAATTGTTTTCCCCCATGTCCCTTTAGGGGCTCCGTAGAATGGCTATTAATTTGAACATCTTTTTTTTTTTTTTTTTGATAATGCCAATCAATTAGGCAAAACCATCAAAGTATACTTTATGGTATCAGTCATATTGAAAACAGCCTTTTCTGAAAAAAGGAGTTTGTGTACGTCTTATATTCATTTTGCCGTTGTTGAGTTCAGCGGTGCGTTCACTGCCATCGCGGACAATTCAACGTCACACAGCCGAAAGCATGAAACGAGTGCTTGTTTCCCCGCCAGGGTCGCCCTACTACTACGGCGCCACATCCCGGGGGGCGGGACCTGCCGCCACGGCGACAGCCTCCGCCTACGACCGCCACTGACCCCGCCCACTCCGAGGAGGAGGAGGAGGAGGACGGGGGGGATGGAGATGGAGGAAAGGATAGCACCAGCACCGCTCAGTACAAGCCTGCCCCGTGCACACGGACAACGCTTATTTTGACGTGGGTAAATATTTTTGGACTGCCACGGAGGGCGGAGCTTTGCACTGCTCACCTGTAGAGCCTTTCAGGTGACGCGGCGCCACTGAAGCATGTCACCACTACATTTCTACAACATAGCGGTGATTAAAAGTCTTGTGAACTTCTGTGTATGAGGGTTGGGCTTCTTTTTTTTTTTTTTATAAAGGCGAACAAAATCAAATTCCTCTTTTTATATAACCTGCTATCAATCATGCTAAAGTTCTATGCCGTGTTACGGCCAAGTAAAAGACAATCCAACTCTCTCATGACCAAACGTTAGCCTCTCCCATTCAAAGACACTTTTTTTTTTTTTTGACAAAGCACAGACTTCTCGTGTACGATGAAGCGTGTTGGAAGGAAGCCCGGAAGGAAACAGGGAGTGTGTTAATGTACAGGAAGGTGCTATCCAACACACACACACACACACACGGCCCCCCCTCCCCGCCTACTTAGTACTCATCAAGAGCTATTTATAACGGAGGAGGAGAAAGAGTAATATATTGAGCTTTTTTGC
The DNA here is from genome assembly GCF_033978785.1 of Entelurus aequoreus. Classification (NCBI taxonomy): domain Eukaryota; kingdom Metazoa; phylum Chordata; class Actinopteri; order Syngnathiformes; family Syngnathidae; genus Entelurus; species Entelurus aequoreus. The sequence continues at coordinate 44,504,874 of NC_084748.1, read as the reverse complement.
GCCGCACTCTGCCTGTAACAATTTATAAAGTGTCACGCTGTTGTGCTATAGAATAGTGATGATGATGATGATGATGATGCAGTAAAATCTTTTTTTTTTTAAAATACAAAAAAACAACAAAAAAAACATTCTTTGTTTATAATATGTGTTGCGCCTGAGGTTTTCTTGTTTAAAACGCCGACCTGCTTTGTGGGTATTTCCTAAAAGAGACCGCGAAGAGAGCCGTACGGCCGACTCGGTGTCAAAGTTGGTAGCAAACATGGCGCCCGGTAGTCACGTGAGGGACTTTGGACCAATCAGAGGGAGTATGGACAAAGGATCTCCAAATGTTGTGTCAAATCATGTTAATGGCCATCATTGAAGTGCACACAGCACAGCATTTACTTATACAGTATGACCCCATCCAAACAACCTTTCCTAGTCATGGTGCAAATAAAGCAACACAAAAAGTCAACACACATGGTCACACGTAACACAACCTGCTCACTGGACTTTGTGGATATATATATATTGTTTTTTAAAGTCCAAGTACCTAATATAATTCAAAATGACACCCATTTAAATCCATTACAATGCATGATGGGAAAAATGCAAAAAACTCTCCACACTTCTTCATGTTTGGCTCGTTTTAGCTGCTTCATATTTCTGATTGATTACTAAACTTTAAGAAGGTCGTCACAGAAGTAAACAACATAGGAGTCCAACTTTCTCATACTCTCAATTATATATCTATTATATTAGTATGATATGATTTAAATATATATATATATATATATATATATATATATATATATATATATATATATATATATATATATATATATATATATATACACACACACACATGTATAGGCTGTGTGTGTATATATATATACACAAATATATACATACATACATATATTGTACATATATATACACATATATACATACATACATATATGTATATACATATGTAAATATATATACACATATATACATACATATATGTATATACATATGTAAATATATATACACATATATACATATACACACATATATACACTTCTATATATATATATATATGTATGTATACATATATTTATATCTTTATATTATATATATATATATATAGGTCTATATCTATATATGCATATATATATATCTACATATATATCTATCTAGATATATACATGTCTATCTACATATCTATCGATACACATATATATATATATTATACATATATATATATATATACATATGTATATATATACTGTATATCTCTCTATATATAAATATATATATATATATGTATACATATCTATATATATAGATAGATCTTGTATCTATACATATCTATCCATACATATATACATATCCATCTATCTATACACATATATATATAAACACAAATATATACACATATACACACATAAATGTGTGTATATATATATACATATATGTGTATATATATATCTGTGTGTGTGTATATATATATATATATGTGTGTATATATACATGTATGTATATATGTATGTATATGTATATATATATATATATATATATATATATATATATATATATATATATATATATATATATATATATATATATATATATATATATACGTATATATGTATATATACATATATATATATATATAGGTCTATATCTATATCTACATATATATATATCTAGATATATACATGTCTATCTACATATATATATATATATATATTATATATATATATATATACACATATATATATATACATATGTATATATATATACTGTATATCTCTCTCTATATATAAATATATATATATATACATATCTATCCATACATATATACATATCCATCTATCTATACACATATATATATAAACACAAATATATACACATATACATACATAAATGTGTGTATATATATACATATATGTGTATATATATATATCTGTGTGTGTGTGTATATATATACAGTGGGGCAAAAAAGTATTTAGTCAGCCACCCATTGATTGTCAATGGGTGGCTGACTAAATACTTTTTTGCCCCATTGTATATGTATATATACATGTATGTATATATGTATGTATATGTATGTATATATACATATATATATATATATATATAAATATATATGCATATATATATATATATATATATATATATATATATATATATATATATATATATGTATGCATACATACATATATATATATATATATATATATATATATATATATATATATATATATATATATATATATATGCATACATATATATACATATATATGCATACATATATATATATATATATATATGCATACATATATATATATATATATGCATACATATATATATATATATATATGTATGCATATATATATATATATATATATGTATGCATATATATATATATATATATATATGTATGCATATATATATATATATATGTATGCATATATATATATATATATATATATATATATATATATATATATATATATATATATATATGTATGTATGCATACATATATATATATATATATATATATATATATATATATGTATGTATGCATACATATATATATATATATGCATACATATATATATATATATATATGTATGCATATATATATATATATATATATGTATGCATATATATATATATATATATATATATGTATGCATATATATATATATGCATATATATATGTATGCATATATATATATATGCATATATATATGTATGTATATATATATATATATATATATATATATATATATATATATATATATATATATATATATATATATATATATATATATATATATATATATATATATATTATTGTACATGCAGTTGACTTTCAGCCCCTGGCCCCAAGTCAATAAGTTTGGACACCTAAATGTCCTAAACGATTGGCAAAAAGCGTCTCCTCACGTGACGCCAAGGCGGCCATGTTTGCTACCAACTTTAAAACCCAGTCGGCCATACTCTCTCCACGCACGGCTCTGACCATGAAGAAGCAGTGGCGCCCACCTATTTGTCTTTATAGTATTGTATTCTCCCTTGAAGAACTCCCCAAAGATGGGCCCCCTCTAGTGGACCGGCTGACTAACTACAAAAGCACAAAGAGACTATCGTCCGCCGTTTTGTTTTGGAGGAATAGATGACTTTTTTTTTTCTTTTTTCTTTCCTTCTCCTCTTTGTGAGTGCTTGGCCTTCAGCTGTAACATCACAACATGGTTTCTGTCGGAATATCACATTTCTTTCGGGTCTTTTCTCTCCCAGGTTAGTTATGCGCTGTGACAATGTAATACACCGCGGTGGGTGGAGGCCTTACAGCAAGGTGGTGTCCTCAGGAGGGGCTCGCTTCCTTTCCAGAAAGTCCTCTGAGGGCAAATTATGGAAACTAAACAAAAAAAATTGAATGAAACGTTACAGTATTTTCTACCTAGCACAAGATGGCTTGTCTTCTATTGGGAATTATACGGCCAATCCAGCGTGGTGCCAAACAGAGCTTTTCTTCCTGCCACTCACGTACACACTCAAGTATTACATTTAATGTCCTCTTGCAAATTAGAATATGGCTGCAACCATCCATGTCAGCAATTCTACTTCAATGTGAAACTAATAAGTCATTACATGCAAAGTGAGATATGTCAACTTGTTATTGTGTGAACGTCCAAACATTCACACAATAACAATTCTCAATTTACTGTGTGAGTGTCCCAACATTAACACTAACAATTGTCAAGTTGTTATTGTGTGAATGGCCATGCATTCACACAATAACAATTGTCAATTTATTGTGTGAGTGTCCCAACATTCACACAATAACAATTGTCAAGTTATTGTGTGTGTCCCAACATTCACACTAACAATTGTCAAGCTGTTATTGTGTGTGTCCATGCATTCACACAATAACAATTGTCAATTTATTGCGTGAGTGTCCCAACATTCACACAATAACAATTGTCAAGTTATTGTGTGAGTGTCCAAACATTCACACAATAACAATTGTCAATTTACTGTGTGAGTGTCCCAACATTCACACAATAACAATTGTCAAGTTATTGTGTGAGTGTCCCAACATTCACACTAACAATTGTCAAGCTGTTATTGTGTGTGTCCATGCATTCACACAATAACAATTGTCAATTTATTGCGTGAGTGTCCCAACATTCACACAATAACAATTGTCAAGTTATTGTGTGAGTGTCCAAACATTCACACAATAACAATTGTCAATTTACTGTGTGAGTGTACCAACATTCACACAATAACAATTGTCAAGTTGTTATTGTGTGAATGTCCAAACATTCACACAATAACAATTGTCAATTTATTGTGTGTCCCAACATTCACACAATAACAATTGTCAATTTACTGTGTGAGTGCCCCAACATTCACACAATAACAATTGTGAAGCTGTTATTGTGTGAGTGTCCAAACATTCACACAATAACAATTGTCAATTTATTGTGTGTGTCCCAACATTCACACAATAACACTTGTAAATTTACTGTGTGAGTGTCCCGACATTCACACAATAAAAATTGACAATTTATTGTGTGAGTGGCCCAACATTAACTAACAATTGTCAATTTACTGTGTGAGTGTCCCAACATTCACACAATAACAGTTGATAATTTATTGTGTGAGTGTCCCAACATTCACACAATAACAATTTTCAAGTTATTGTGTGAGTGCCCAAACATTCACACAATAACAATTGTCAAGTTATTGTGTGAGTGTCCCAAAATTCACACAATAACAATTGTCAATTTACTGTGTGAGTGTCCCGACATTCACACAATAACAATTGTCAATTTACTGTGTGGGTGTCCCGACATTCACACAATAACAATTGTCAATTTACTGCGTGAGTGTCCCAACATTCACACAATAACAATTGTCAATTTATTGTGTGAGTGTCCCAACATTCACACAATAACAATTGTCAAGCTGTTATTGTGTGAGTGTCCATGCATTCACACAATAACAATTGTCTATTTATTGTGTGAGTGTCCCAACATTCACACAATAACAATTGTCAATGTATTGTGTGTGTCCCAACATTCACACAATAACAATTGTCAATTTACTGTGTGAGTGTCCCAACATTCACACAATAACAATTGTCAATTTATTGTGTGAGTGTCCCAAAATTCACACAATAACAATTGTCAATTTACTGCGTGAGTGTCCCAACATTCACACAATAACAATTGTCAATTTACTGCGTGAGTGTCCCAACATTCACACAATAACAATTGTCAATTTATTGTGTGAGTGTCCAAACATTCACACAATAACAATTGTCAATTTATTGTGTGTGTCCCAACATTCACACAATAACACTTGTAAATTTACTGTGTGAGTGTCCCGACATTCACACAATAAAAATTGACAATTTATTGTGTGAGTGGCCCAACATTAACTAACAATTGTCAATTTACTGTGTGAGTGTCCCAACATTCACACAATAACAGTTGATAATTTATTGTGTGAGTGTCCCAACATTCACACAATAACAATTTTCAAGTTATTGTGTGAGTGCCCAAACATTCACACAATAACAATTGTCAAGTTATTGTGTGAGTGTCCCAACATTCACACAATAACAATTGTCAATTTATTGTGTGAGTGTCCCAACATTCACACAATAACAATTGTCAAGCTGTTATTGTGTGAGTGTCCATGCATTCACACAATAACAATTGTCTATTTATTGTGTGAGTGTCCCAACATTCACACAATAACAATTGTCAATTTACTGTGTGAGTGTCCCAAAATTCACACAATAACAATTGTCAATTTACTGTGTGAGTGTCCCGACATTCACACAATAACAATTGTCAATTTACTGTGTGAGTGTCCCGACATTCACACAATAACAATTGTCAATTTACTGCGTGAGTGTCCCAACATTCACACAATAACAATTGTCAATTTATTGTGTGAGTGTCCCAACATTCACACAATAACAATTGTCAAGCTGTTATTGTGTGAGTGTCCATGCATTCACACAATAACAATTGTCTATTTATTGTGTGAGTGTCCCAACATTCACACAATAACAATTGTCAATTTATTGTGTGTGTCCCAACATTCACACAATAACAATTGTCAATTTACTGTGTGAGTGTCCCAACATTCACACAATAACAATTGTCAATTTATTGTGTGAGTGTCCCAAAATTCACACAATAACAATTGTCAATTTACTGCGTGAGTGTCCCAACATTCACACAATAACAATTGTCAATTTATTGTGTGAGTGTCCCAACATTCACACAATAACAATTGTCAATTTATTGAGTGAGTGTCCCAAAATTCACACAATAACAATTGTCAATTTACTGCGTGAGTGTCCCAACATTCACACAATAACAATTGTCAATTTATTGTGTGAGTGTCCCAAAATTCACACAATAACAATTGTCAATTTACTGCGTGAGTGTCCCAACATTCACACAATAACAATTGTCAATTTATTGTGTGAGTGTCCCAACATTCACACAATAACAATTGTCAATTTACTGCATGAGTGTCCCAACATTCACACAATAACAATTGTCAATTTATTGAGTGAGTGTCCCAAAATTCACACAATAACAATTGTCAATTTATTGCGTGAGTGTCCCAACATTCACACAATAACAATTGTCAATTTATTGTGTGAGTGTCCCAACATTCACACAATAACAATTGTCAAGCTGTTATTGTGTGAGTGTCCATGCATTCACACAATAACAATTGTCTATTTATTGTGTGAGTGTCCCAACATTCACACAATAACAATTGTCAATTTACTGTGTGAGTGTCCCAAAATTCACACAATAACAATTGTCAATTTACTGTGTGAGTGTCCCGACATTCACACAATAACAATTGTCAATTTACTGTGTGAGTGTCCCGACATTCACACAATAACAATTGTCAATTTACTGCGTGAGTGTCCCAACATTCACACAATAACAATTGTCAATTTATTGTGTGAGTGTCCCAACATTCACACAATAACAATTGTCAAGCTGTTATTGTGTGAGTGTCCATGCATTCACACAATAACAATTGTCTATTTATTGTGTGAGTGTCCCAACATTCACACAATAACAATTGTCAATTTATTGTGTGTGTCCCAACATTCACACAATAACAATTGTCAATTTACTGTGTGAGTGTCCCAACATTCACACAATAACAATTGTCAATTTATTGTGTGAGTGTCCCAAAATTCACACAATAACAATTGTCAATTTACTGCGTGAGTGTCCCAACATTCACACAATAACAATTGTCAATTTATTGTGTGAGTGTCCCAACATTCACACAATAACAATTGTCAATTTATTGAGTGAGTGTCCCAAAATTCACACAATAACAATTGTCAATTTACTGCGTGAGTGTCCCAACATTCACACAATAACAATTGTCAATTTATTGTGTGAGTGTCCCAAAATTCACACAATAACAATTGTCAATTTACTGCGTGAGTGTCCCAACATTCACACAATAACAATTGTCAATTTATTGTGTGAGTGTCCCAACATTCACACAATAACAATTGTCAATTTACTGCATGAGTGTCCCAACATTCACACAATAACAATTGTCAATTTATTGAGTGAGTGTCCCAAAATTCACACAATAACAATTGTCAATTTATTGCGTGAGTGTCCCAACATTCACACAATAACAATTGTCAATTTATTGTGTGAGTGTCCCAACATTCACACAATAACAATTGTCAAGCTGTTATTGTGCGAGTGTCCATGCATTCACACAATAACAATTGTCAATTTATTGCGTGAATGTCCCAACATTCACACAATAACAATTGTCTATTTATTGTGTGTGTCCCAACATTCACACAATAACAATTGTACAATATACAAACTTCTCCATATCCAAAAGAAGTCTTGAAATATCCCGACTTGCATGTCACATATTAGTTTCACCTTGTAAATATAATTGCTGGTATGAAGCAACTTAGTTCGATATTCACATTTGTATTATTTATTAGCAATTGTAGCTGAAATATTTTGGGGTTCTGAGGTTTATTTTGTTGCACTTCCTGTTTTACCTCCATTCACACAACATTTATTACGTCCTGTTTGAGTTTTGATTTTTAGAAATGAAGATTTCCGAGAGATTAAAACGTAGCGACGGGTTTGTGCATATGTCGGTTTAATTGTAAGGCTTCACTTCCCATGTGATGGGCTTTTTCTTGTCCGTGCATCCCAGGGCTGCACATAGGAAAGAGAGCAGATTATTTTGGGTGCTTGAAAGGAAACGCTCTTGTCAGCTGTCTTATTGCTGCCTGCACACGCCTTTTCCTTATTTCTGTCTTTCTTCCCACATCTTTCTGAGGCATTATTAAAAACCTGAACCGCACCAGCTGAAAGACGAGGACAGTGCCTTTGACAGCGCCCACAAGTGACCACGTGACACTAAAAAACCAACCAATCCAGTAGCAGGCAGGCCAGGATAAACCACGGATGGACTTCTTAGTCCCTTCCTCAAGTTCTGGTCCAGGGGTGTCCGAAGCTTTTCCAGCCAGGGCCGCGTAAATAAAAACTGAAGGGCGCGGGGGCCACTTTGATACATTTTGGACGTTAAAAGATGCCAAAACCAGTGCGTGCGAAACTATCTGAACACGATATCCACATCTTAGCTTTCTGGCATCCGTATCGCAGCATATTCTACGTAGTTTTGCCATAAATGAAACATGTCTAAATGAAGTAAAAATACGTGTATGAGTCAACCAATCAGTATCGAGGCCACTGATTGGTTCAGCCTCAGGCAGCATTACTGACATTAGCATGCTAACTTTTTCAGCCAATTTTGCAGTCGAACACCTCAGACCCATATTACTTGGTACTTGACACATGCTAACTATTAGCCAAAATTCCCGGTTTTCCTGGAATTTTCTCCCTATTTACAATGAATGGTCATTATACGATCGACTCAACACCAACCCATTCATATCATTTAGGACAATTGTGCTAGTATCAATATTTTTAAAAATTACCAGTTTTCCCGAAATGTTCTAATTTCCAGGAATTTCACCTTCAAAAGTTCTACAATGCCCTAAATTTTCTAAACGTTGCGCCACTTTTAAATCAGATTCCGATTTTTAAACCATCCACCCACACTACTCTTCCGAAATATCAAACGTAAAACATGTTCCCGTTTTCAAAATTCCCGGTTTTCCTGGAATTTTCTCCCTATTGACAATGAATGGTCATTATACAATCGACTGCACATCCCACATTTCTCATCCGATTGGAAGCGTTCCAACACCCACACACTCCACTCACCTTGGACAATCAAACTGCCATTTTCAAGATTTAAAAAAATTCCTGAAATTCCCAGAATTCCCGGTTTTCCAAATCCCTATTTTCACCTCTTCCTGGAATATTTTCACAGTCCACATATTTCAACCGTTTTTGACCATTCCACCCTCAAAACATCCCTCTTACCTGGGACAACAAAAGCTCCTTTATTTTTGTACAAATTACATTTTTCCCAAAATTCCAGGAATTCTGAAATACCCATTCTCAATTCAAACTGTTACTACGTCAACACCAACCCATTCATATCATTTAGGACAATTGTGCTAGTATCAATATTTTTAGAAATTACAGGTTTTCCCAAAATTCGCAAATTTCCAGGAAATTCTCCTTCAAATGAATGGACATACTCCTAGTTCTACAATGCCCTACATTTTCTAAATGTTGCGTGATTTTTTAAACCCGATTCCTACTTTTAAACCATCCACCCACACTACTCTTCCGAAATATCGAACGTAAACCATGTTTTCACATTTCCAAAATTCCCGGTTTTCTTAGAATGTTCTCCCTATTGACAATGAATGGTTATTATACAATCGACTGCACATCCCAGATTGGAATCGTTCCAACATCCACACACTCCACTCACCTTGGACAATCAAACTGCCATTTCCAATATTTTAAAAAAAATCCTGGAATTCCCGGTTTTCCAAATCCCTATTTTCACCTCTTCCTGGAGTATTTTCACAGTCCACATATTTCAACTGTTTTTGACCATTCCACCCTCTAAACATTCCTCTTACCTGGGACAACAAAAGCTCCTTTATTTTTGTACAAATTACATTTTTCCCAAAATTCCAGGAATTCTGAAATACCCATTCTCAATTCAAACTGTTACTACGTCAACACCAACCCATTCATATCTTTTAGGACAATTGTGCTAGTATCAATATTTTAAAAAATGACCGGTTTTCCCGAAATTCTCAAATTTCCAGGAATTTCACCTTCAAATTAATGGACATACTCCGAGTTCTACAATGCCCTACATTTTCTAAATGTTGCGCCACTTTTAAATCCGATTCCGATTTTTAAACCATCCACCCACACTACTCTTCCGAAATATCGAACGCAAAACATGTTCTCCCATTTCCAAAATTCCCGGTTTTCCCGGAAATTTCTCCCTATTGACAATGAATGGCCATTATACAATCGACTGCACATCCCACATTTCTCATCCGATTGGAAGCGTTCCAACATCCACACACTCCACTCACCTTGGACAATCAAACTGCCATTTCCAATATTTAAAAAAAAATCCTGGAATTCCCAGAATTCCCGGTTTTCCAAATCCCTATTTTCACCTCTTCCTGGAATATTTTCACAGTCCACATATTTCAACTGTTTTTGACCATTCCACCCTCTAAACATTCCTCTTACCTGGGACAACAAATGCACCTTTATTTTCGTACAAATTAAATGTTTTTCCAAAATTCCAGGAATTCTGAAATACCCATTTTCAATTCAAACTGTTACTACGTCAACACCAACCCATTCATATCATTTAGGACAATTGTGCTAGTATCAATATTTTTAGAAATGATAGGTTTTCCCAAAATTCGCAAATTTCCAGGAAATTCCCCTTCAAATGAATGGACATACTCCTAGTTCTACAATGCCCTACATTTTCTAAATGTTGCATGATTTTTTAAACCCGATTCCTACTTTTAAACCATCCACCCACACTACTCTTCCGAAATATCAAACGTAAAACATGTTCCCGTTTTCAAAATTCCCGGTTTTCCCGGAAATTTCTCCCTATTGACAATGAATGGCCATTATACAATCGACTGCACATCCCACATTTCTCACCCGATTGGAATCGTTCCAACATCCACACACTCCACTCACCTTGGACAATCAAACTGCCATTCCCAGAATTCCCGGTTTTCCAAATCCCTATTTTCACCTCTTCCTGGAATATTTTCACAGTCCACATATTTCAACTGTTTTTGACCATTCCACCCTCTAAACATTCCTCTTACCTGGGACAACAAATGCTCCTTTATTTTTGTACAAATTACATTTTTCCCAAAATTCCAGGAATTCTGAAATACCCATTCTCAATTCAAACTGTTACTACGTCAACACCAACCCATTCATATCTTTTAGGACAATTGTGCTAGTATAAATATTTTTTTAAATTACCGGTTTTCCCGAAATTCTCAAATTTCCAGGAAATTCCCCTTCAAATGAATGGACATACTCCTAGTTCTACAATGCCCTACATTTTCTAAATGTTGCGCCAATTTTAAACCCGATTCCTACTTTTAAACCATCCACCCACACTATTCTTCCGAAATATCGAACGTAAAACATGTTCTCCCATTTCCAAAATTCCCGGAATTTTCTTCCTATTGACAATGAATGGTCATTATACAATCGACTGCACATCCCACATTTCTCACCAGATTGGAATCGTTCCAACATCCACACACTCCACTCACCTTGGACAATCAAACTGCCATTTCCAAGATTTAAAAAAAATTCCTGGAATTCCCGGAATTCCAAATCCCCTTTTCACCTCTTCCTGGAATATTTTCACAGTCCACATATTTCAACCGTTTTTGACCATTCCACCCTCAAAACATTCCTCTTACCTGGGACAACAAATGCTCCTTTATTTTCGTACAAATTAAATGTTTTTCCAAAATTCCAGGAATTCTGAAATACCCATTCTCAATTCAAACTGTTACTATGTCAACACCAACCCATTCATATCATTTAGGACAATTGTGCTAGTATCAATATTTTTTAGAAATGACAGGTTTTCCCAAAATTTTTACATTTCCAGGAAATTCCCCTTCAAATTAATAGACATACTCCGAGTTCCACAATGCCCTACATTTTCTAAATGTTGCGCGATTTTTAAACCCGATTCCTACTTTTAAACCATCCACCCACACTACTCTTCCGAAATATCGAACGTAAAACATGTTCTCCCATTTCCAAAATCCCCGGTTTTCCCGGAATTTTCTCCCTATTGACAATGAATGGTCATTATACAACCGACTGCACATCCCACATTTCTCATCCGATTGGAATCGTTCCAACATCCACACACTCCACACACTAACCCAGTTCAGAAAATTCCCTGATTACCTGAAATTACCAGGAATTTCCCCCTATTTACAATGAATACAATATACACACCTTTCCATACCCCACATTTCTCAATTGATTGGAACCGTTCCAACATCCACACACTCCACTTACCCTGGACATTCAAGCCAGCATGTTTCCCGGTTCAGAAAATTCCCTGATTACCTGAAATTACCAGGAATTTCCCCCTATTGACAATGAATACAATATACAAACCTCTCCATGTCCCACATTTCTCAACCGATTGGAACCGTTCCAACATCCACACACTCCACTCACCCTGGACATTCAAGCCTTTCAGTTCCACTCCGCGTATCGGCGGTTGCAAAATTCTATCTGATATTGATTTGATATCCAAGCCAAACATCTCGTCAATGACATTCTCAACACTTCATCGATCGAGGGACTTTCCCCTTGAGGAGGCGCCTCAGCACCAAGGTGGCCCGACGTCAGCCCGCTGATAAATTAAGAGGATTATTTGTCGGGCGCACCTTGCCGTGGCTTTGACCTAATTGGCTGACACCGGCTGAGGGAGGCCTCTCATTGGCCGGCCATCTTCCCCAAGCGTGACATTGAGTGGGGGGTACTGTGCCGTACCACACTGCACTTACAGTAGATAGGAGAACACTGCTTTTGTCCTTTGAGCTCCTGGCTCTCATGGCCCCGTGTTCCCCCCGGGGACGCCAAACCTGCTGCGCCATCAGAAGCTCATCCTGTCTTCTTTTTCTACGCTTTCCCATCTCTGCTCGACTCTAATCTCATCACATCTCCCCACCAGGATGAGGAATATTAAACTATTCTCTCGGATTTCAGGCTGGTGACCTTCTCCTTCTCGGTCACACACGTCTACTAATCCAGGGCGTCCTCACGTTTCCACTGAGGGCCACGCACTAGAAAAATCTAAGCATGTGGGGGCCATTTTGATGTTTTTCTTTTTTTAAAACCAATACACTACGTATATAGATTTTGTTTAACGTTTGGCCCTCAAGTTTGGTCCAGGTCCAGTCTCAGTCATAACATTTTTACAAAATAAGTCTACATAGATGTTTCCTATTCAACATTTAAATCTCTGGATCAACAGTTTTTTATGTTTTGTTTATATCTTACACCCAAATACAACTTTGTTTTTCATGGCAAACACACTAAATACATAACCTTTTCCCCAAAAATATTTCAAAGTGGAATTTTTGATTTATTATTACTTTTTGAGCATTATAGTTAAAAAAAAAAACACTAAAAAATCTTGGGGATCCAAAAGGGCTCTACTCGTAAAAGTGTTCAAAATAAGTCATAGTTGTTTGGTTTTTTCACTTTCAATGCGTAAGTCTCTAGTCGATTATAAGTTTTTTTATTGTTTTTTTCATGGGTTTTGTTTGTTTAATGGCCTTTTTGTCAAAGAAAACACATTTTTTAATGGCAAAAACACAAAATATGAAATATTTTTCCCAATATATATTTCAAAATGTAATATTTGATATAACGTGATGGGAGCCTTAATTGGTCAATAATTCATAACACTATTGATTTCAATGTATTATTTTTTTCAGCAATGACGGTTTAAAAAAAAAAATCCCACTAAAATTCTTGAGAATCCAAAATCATAAGTGTTAAAAATAAGTCATATTTTTTATTTTTTTTATTTTTTACTTTCAACGCTTAAGTCTCTAAATCCACTTCAGATGTATCCGTGGATTCTAAGTTTTTATTAATTTTTCTTTTTTTTGGTGTCTTTTATTCCCTTTCATGTAAAAAAAAAAAGATATATGGCAAACACAAAATATACAATATTTCTCCCCAAAAAATATCTCAAAGTGGAATTTTTGATGAGCCTTAAATAAGTCAATAACAGCATTGATTTTGATTCATTATTATTTTTTGAGCATGATAGTTTAAAAAAAAATAGTTTCCCTAAAATTCTTGGAGATCCGAAAGGGCCTCGCTCATAATAGTATTAAAAATAAGTCATACATTTTCATACAAGTCTCTAGATCAACTTCAGATCCATCCATCCATTATACATTTTTGTAAAATATTCATGGTTTTTTTCTGTTTTATTCCCTTTTTTTTTTTAAACATACAAAAAAAACTATTTTTTTTATATGGCAAACATACAAAATATGAAACATTTTCCACAATAAAATATTTCAAAGTGGAATATTTGATGTGAAGTAATTGGAGCCTTCAATAGGTCAATAATTCATAACAGCATTGATTTTGATTCATTATTATTTTTTGAGCATGATAATTTAAAAAAAATAGTTCCGCTAAAATTCTTGGAGATCCAAAAGGGCCTCGCTCATAAAAGTGTTAAATATAAGTCATACATTTTCATACAAGTCTCTAGATCAACTTCAGATCTATCCATCCATTATACGTTTTGATAAAATATTCATGTTTTTTTTCTGTTTTATTTCCATTTTTGTTATAGAAACAAAAACTTTTTTCTACATGGCAAACACACAAAATATGAAATATTTTCCCCAAAAATTATTTCTCAAGTGGAATATTTGATGTGAAGTAATTGAAAACTTAAATAAGTCAATAATATGTAACATTGATTTTGATTCATTATCATATTTTGAGCATGATAGTTAAAAAAAAAAAAAGGTCCCGCTAAAATTATTAAAGATCTGAAAGGGCCCCGCTCATAAAAGTGTCAAAAATAAGTCGTAAATTTTCATACGATCTATAGATCAACTTCAGATCTATCCATCCATTATACGTTTTTATAAAATATTCATGTTTTATTCCCATTTAAAAAAATAAAAATGAATAATTTTTTTTAAATGGCAAACACAAAAATATGAAATATTTTCCCCAAAAAATATTTCTTAAGTGGACTCTTTGATGTGAAGTAATTAGAGCCTTCAATCGTTAATTTTAAAAGTCCCACTAAAATTCTTGGAGATCTGAAAGGGCCCCGCTCATAAAAGTGTTAAAAATAAGTCGTACATTTTCATAGAAGTCTCTAGATCAACTTCAGATCTATCTATGGATTATATGTTCTTATAAAATATTCATGTTTTTTTCTCTTTTATTCCCATTTTTGTAAAAAAATTTTAACTTTTTTTTTTTTAATGGCAAAAACACACAATATGAAATATTTTCCACAAAAAAAAATTTCTAAGTGGAATATTTGAAGTGAAGTAATTGAAACCTTCAGTAGGTCAATAATTCATAAATACATTGATTTTCATTCATTATCATTTTTTGGGCATGATAGATTTTTAAAAAAAATAGTCCTGCTAAAATTATTAGAAATCCAAAAGGGCTCCGCTCATAAAAGTGTTAAAATAAGTCGTACATTTTCATAGAAGTTTCTAGATCAACTTCAGATCTATCCATCCATTATATGTTTTTATAAAATATTCATGTTTTTTTTTCAGTTTTATTCCCATTTTTAAAAAAAAAACAAACTGTTTTTATATATGACAAAAACACAAAATGACATTTTTTCCCCAAAAATGATTTCTTAAGTGGAATATTTGATGTGACTTAATTGGAGCCTTCAATAGGACAATAATTCATAACAACATTGATTTTGATTCATTATTATTTTTTAAGCAATGACAGTTTTAAAGAAAGAAAAAACGCCTGCATAGCAACTTTGTGTTATTAGAGTCAACATTGCAACTTTTTTTCTTTTTAAATTTCACATTTGCTTTTTTACATCACTTTTTTTATGTATTTTTGTAATAGTATTTGTACAATAAGTTGCGGTGGTTCAAAAAAGAGCCGCACTTTGGACAGCTCAGTACTAATCCTGTCCCTGTTTGTGTTGCATTTAATGACCTCACCATAAATGGAATCCGCACGTTTTAAACTGGCTCCAAATTCTAATAAAAGCAAGTGAGCTTCTTTTTTTTTTTCTCCCTTCATTGGGATTTGTACGCACACACCCTGAACACCACTTGATGAAGATGGCAGACTACGTTGGTCTAAACCTGCCGGGATTTCAGCATCACATCCTGACAGCAATTAGAGGCACAATCTGTTTTCTGTGAGCTCAACTTCCTGGTGTTTTCAGAACTAGCATCATGGTGTTTTCAGAACTAGCATCATGGTGTTTTCAGAACTAGCATCATGGTGTTTTCAGAACTAGCATCATGGTGTTTTCAGAACTAGCATCATGGTGTTTTCAGAACTAGCATCATGGTGTTTTCAGAACTAGCATCATTGTGTTTTCAGAACAAGCATCCTGGTGTTTTCAGAACTAGCATCATGGTGTTTTCAGAACAAGCATCCTGGTGTTTTCAGAACTAGCATCCTTGTGTTTTCAGAACTAGCATCGATGTGTTTTCAGAACTAGCATCCTTGTGTTTTCAGAACTAGCATCATGGTGTTTTCAGAACTAGCCTCATGGTGTTTTCAGAACTAGCATCCTTGTGTTTTCAGAACTAGCATCCTTGTGTTTTCAGAACTAGCATCCTTGTGTTTTCAGAACTAGCATCATGGTGTTTTCAGAACTAGCATCGATGTGTTTTCAGAACTAGCATCCTTGTGTTTTCAGAACTAGCATCATGGTGTTTTCAGAACTAGCATCATTGTGTTTTCAGAACTAGCATCATGGTGTTTTCAGAACTAGCATCATGGTGTTTTCAGAACTAGCATCATTGTGTTTTCAGAACAAGCATCCTGGTGTTTTCAGAACTAGCATCATGGTGTTTTCAGAACAAGCATCCTGGTGTTTTCAGAACTAGCATCCTTGTGTTTTCAGAACTAGCATTGATGTGTTTTCAGAACTAGCATCCTTGTGTTTTCAGAACTAGCATCATGGTGTTTTCAGAACTAGCACCATTGTGTTTTCAGCACTAGCATCCTTGTGTTTTCAGAACTAGCATCCTTGTGTTTTCAGAAATAGCATCCTTGTGTTTTCAGAACTAGCATCATGGTGTTTTCAGAACTAGCATCGATGTGTTTTCAGAACTAGCATCCTTGTGTTTTCAGAACTAGCATCATGGTGTTTTCAGAACTAGCACCATTGTGTTTTCAGCACTAGCATCCTTGTGTTTTCAGAACTAGCATCCTTGTGTTTTCAGAACTAGCATCCTTGTGTTTTCAGAACTAGCATCCTTGTGTTTTCAGAACTAGCATCATTGTGTTTTCAGAACTAGCATCTTTGTGTTTTCAGAACTAGCATCCTTGTGTTTTCAGAACTAGCATCGATGTGTTTTCAGAACTAGCATCCTTGTGTTTTCAGAACTAGCCTCATGGTGTTTTCAGAACTAGCATCCTTGTGTTTTCAGAACTAGCCTCATGGTGTTTTCAGAACTAGCATCCTTGTGTTTTCAGAACTAGCCTCATGGTGTTTTCAGAACTAGCGTCCTTGTGTTTTCAGAACTAGCATCATTGTGTTTTCAGCACTAGCATCATTGTGTTTTCAGAACTAGCATCATGGTGTTTTCAGCACTAGCATCATTGTGTTTTCAGAACTAGCATCATTGTGTTTTCAGAACTAGCATCATTGTGTTTTCAGAACTAGCATCAATGTGTTTTCAGAACTAGCATCCTTTTGTTTTCAGAACTAGCATCTTTGTGTTTTCAGAACTAGCATCCTTGTGTTTTCAGAACTAGCATCCTTGTGTTTTCAGAACTAGCATCCTTGTGTTTTCAGAACTAGCATCATGGTGTTTTCAGAACTAGCATCCTTGTGTTTTCAGAACTAGCATCGATGTGTTTTCAGAACTAGCATCCTTGTGTTTTCAGAACTAGCATCATTGTGTTTTCAGCACTAGCATCCTTGTGTTTTCAGAACTAGCATCAATGTGTTTTCAGAACTAGCATCATTGTGTTTTCAGAACTAGCATCATGGTATTTTCAGAACTAGCATCATTGTGTTTTCAGAACTAGCATCATTGTGTTTTCAGAACTAGCATCATGGTGTTTTCAGAACTAGCATCATTGTGTTTTCAGAACTAGCATCATGGTGTTTTCAGAACTAGCATCATGGTGTTTTCAGAACTAGCATCATGGTGTTTTCAGAACTAGCATCATGGTGTTTTCAGAACTAACATCATTGTGTTTTCAGAACTAGCATCATGGTGTTTTCAGAACTAGCATCATGGTGTTTTCAGAACTAGCATCATGGTGTTTTCAGAACTAGCATCATGGTGTTTTCAGAACTAGCATCATGGTGTTTTCAGAACTAGCATCATGGTGTTTTCAGAACTAGCATCATTGTGTTTTCAGAACTAGCATCATTGTGTTTTCAGAACTAGCATTTCCAAAATTCCAGAAATTCTGAAATACCCATTTTAAATTCAAACTGTTACTACATCAACACCAACCTATTTATATCATTTAGGACAATTGTGCTAGTATCAATATTTTAAAAAATGACCGGTTTTCCCGAAATGTTCAAATTTCCAGGAAATTTCCCTTCAAATGAATGGACATACTACTAGTTCTACAATGCCCTACATTTTCTAAATGTTGCGCCATTTTTAAACCAGATTCCGACCTTAAAACCATCCACCCACACTACTCTTCCGAAAATATCGAACATAAAACATGTTTTCCCTTTCCCAAAATTCCCAGTTTTCCCGGAATGTTCTCCCTATTGACAATGAATGGCCATTACACAATCGACTGCACATCCCACATTTCTCACCAGATTGGAAGCGTTCCAACACCCACACACTCCACTCATCTTGGACAATCAAACTGCCATTTCCAAAATTTAAAAAAAAATTCCTGGATTTCCCAGAATTCCAAATCCCTATTTTCACCTCTTCCTGGAATATTTTCACAACCCACATATTTCAACCGTTTTCGACCATTCCACCCTCA
The DNA here is from genome assembly GCF_033978785.1 of Entelurus aequoreus. NCBI lineage: Eukaryota > Metazoa > Chordata > Actinopteri > Syngnathiformes > Syngnathidae > Entelurus > Entelurus aequoreus. The sequence continues at coordinate 44,485,644 of NC_084748.1, read as the reverse complement.
AAACATTCCTCTTAGTTGAGACAACAAATGCTTCTTTTTTTTTGTACAGATTAAAAAAAATTCAAAAATTCCAGGAATTCTGAAATACCCATTCTCAATTCAAACAAAGTGTTACTACGTCAACACCAACCCATTCATATCATTTAGGACAATTGTGCTAGTATCAATATTTTTTTTAAATTACCGGTTTTCCCGAAATTTTTAAAATTCCAGGAAATGAATGGACATACTCCTAGTTCTACAATGCCCTATATTTTCTAATTGTTGCGCCATTTTTAAACCCGATTCCTACCTTTAAACCATCCACCCACACTACTCTTCCGAAACAAGTGGCCCACCACATAATTTTATGCGTGCCGCCAAATTATTCTATGTCATTTATTGGGGTACACCACATCATTTTATGTAGTACACCATAACATTTGAGGTGGTCCGCCAGCTCATTTAAGGTGGTCTATCCCATTATTTTATGTGGCCCACCAGAACATTTTATGTAGCACACCTCTTTTTTATGTGGCCCATCACAACATTTTATGTAGTACACCACTTCATTTTATGTGGCCCAAGACTTAATTTTATATGGTCCGCCATGTCATTTTATGTGGTCCGCCACAACATTTTATGCGGCCCACCACATTATTTCAAGTGCTCCACCACCATTTTATGTGGCCCACCACATAATGTCAAGTGCTCCACCACCATTTTATGTGGCCCACCACATTATTTCAAGTGCTCCTCCACCATTTTAGGTGGCCCACCACATAATGTCAAGTGCTCCACCACCATTTTATGCGGCCCACCACATTATTTCAAGTGCTCCACCACCATTTTATGTGGCCCACCACATAATGTCAAGTGCTCCACCACCATTTTAGGTGGCCCACCACATAATGTCAAGTGCTCCACCACCATTTTACGCGGCCCACCACATTATTTCAAGTGCTCCACCACCATTTTACGTGGCCCACCACATAATGTCAAGTGCTCCACCATACCAAGACTTAATTTTATGTGGTCTGCCCAATTATTTTATGTGGCACACCATAACATTGTATGTGGTCTGCCACGTTTTATGCGTCCCGCAAATTATTTTATAGGGCCAGCCCTGTTATTTAATGGGGCATGCCACATAATTTGATGTGGTACATCATTACATTTTATGTGGCCCACCACATCATTTCAAGTGACAGACCACAACATTTTATGTGCTCCGCCAATTATTTTATGGGGCCAGCCATGTCATTTAATGGAGTACACGACAACGTTTAATGGGGTACACCGCAACATTTTAAAGTGGCTCACCACATAATTTCAAGTGGCCCGCCACGTAGTTTTATGCATGCCGCCAAATTATTCTATGTGGCCAGCCATATCATTTATTGGGATACACCAACATTTGATGTGGTCCGCCAGCACATTTGGTGTGGTCCGCCCCATTATTTTACGTGGTCCACCACAACATTTTATGTAGTACACCTTTTTTTTTATGTGGCCCACCACAACATTTTATGTAGTACACCACTTCATTTTATGTGACCCAAGACTTAATTTTATATGGTCCGCCATGTCATTTTATGTGGCCCCCCACATAATTTCAAGTGGTCCACCACAACATTTTATGCAGCCTGCCACGACATTTTATGCGGCCCACCACATTATTTCAAGTGCTCCACCACATAATTTCAAGTGCTCCACCACATCTATTTTATGTGGCCCAAGACTTAATTCCATGTGGTCTGCCCAATTGTTTTATGTGGCACAACGTAACATTTTATGTGGCCCTCCACATAATTTAAAGTTGTCCACCACTTCATTTTATGCGGCCCGCCACAACATTTTATGTGGCCCACCACATTATTTCAAGTGCTCCACCACATCCATTTTTTATGTGGCCCAAGACTTAATTCCATGTGGTCTACCCAATTATTTTATGTGGCACAACGTAACATTTTACGTGGCCCGCCACATAATTTAAAGTTGTCCACCACATCATTTTATGCGGCCCGCCAGGACATTTTATGCGGCCCACCACAACATTTTATGTGGCCCACCACATTATTTCAAGTGGTCCACCACAACATTTTACGCGGCCCACCACATCATTTCAAGGGCTCCACCACATCTATTTTAGGTGGCCCAAGACTTAATTTTATATGGTCCGCCATGTCGTTTTACGTGGCCCGCCACATAATTTCAAGTGGTCCACCAAAACATTTTATGTGGCCCACCACATTATTTCAAGTGCTCCACCACATCTATTTTATGTGGCCCAAGACTTAATTCCAGGTGGTCTGCCCAATTATTTTATGAGGCACAACGTAAAATTTTATTCGGCCCGCCACATAATTTAAAGTTGTCCACCACATCATTTATGCGGCCCACCACATTATTTCAAGTGCTCCACCACATCTATTTTATGTGGCCCACCACATAATTTCAAGTGCTCCACCACAACATTTTAGGTGGCCCAAGACTTAATTCCATGTGGTCTGCCCAATTATTTTATGTGGCACAACGTAACATTTATGCGGCCTGCCACATAATTTAAAGTTGTCCACCACAACATTTATGTGGCCCACCACAACATTTTATGTGGCCCACCACGCTATTTCAAGTGCTCCACCACATCTATTTTAGGTGGCCCACCACATAATTTCAAGTGCTCCACCACAACATTTTATGTGGCCCAAGACTTAATTCCATGTGGTCTGCCCAATTATTTTATGTGGCACCCCATAACATTTTATGTGGCCCGCCACATAATTTCAAGTGGTCCACCACATAATTTTATGCGGCCCACCACAACATTTTATGTGGCCCACCACATTATTTCAAGTGCTCCACCACATCTATTTTATGTGGCCCAAGACTTAATTCCATGTGGTCTGCCCAATTATTTTATGTGGCACAACGTAACATTTTATGTGGCCCGCCACATAATTTAAAGTTGTCCACCACGTCATTTTATGCGGCCCGACAGGACATTTTATGCGGCCCACCACGACATTTTATGTGGCCCACCACATAATTTCAAGTGGTCCACCACAGCATTTTATGCGGCCTGCAACAACATTTTCATGCGGCCCACCACATTATTTCAAGTGCTCCACCACATCTATTTTATGTGGCCCACCACACTATTTCAAGTGCTCCACCACATCTATTTTATGTGGCCCAAGACTTAATTCCATGTGGTCTGCCCAATTATTTTATGTGGCACAACGTAACATTTTACGCGGCCCGCCACATAATTTCAAGTGGTCCACCACAACATTTTACGTGGCCCACCACATTATTTCAAGTGCTCCACCACATCTATTTTATGTGGCCCAAGACTTAATTCCATGTGGTCTGCCCAATTATTTTATGTGGCACAACGTAACATTTTATGCGGCCCACCACATCATTTTATGTGGCCCACCACATTATTTCAAGTGGCCCACCACATCATTTCAAGTGCTCCACCACATCTATTTCAGGTGGCCCAAGACTTAATTTTATGTGGTCTGCCCAATTATTTTATGTGGCACACCATAACATTTTATGTGGTCTGCCACATTTTATGCGTCCCGCAAATTATTTTATGTTGCCAGCACTGTCATTTAATAGAGTACGCCACAACATTTTATGTGGCCCACCGCAACATGTTATGTGGCTCACCACATAATTTCAAGTGGCCCACCACGTAATTTTATGCGTGCCGCCAAATTATTCCACGTGGTCAGCCATGTCATTTATTGGGGTGCACCACATCATTTTATGTAGTACACCATAACATTTCACTATTCCTATAAGTTCAGTTAGATGCGGCCCTCTGAGGCATCATTTCGAAGTGGCCCCCGAATAAGAACGTGGCTAGGCTAGACTTCAATGGGGACATTTGATGGCCCTGCAAACAGCACCTTTGGACCACAGCTGATATATTTAGCAAAGTACCAAATAAGGACGTCAGCGAGCAACAAAATGGAGACAAACTCCACCCCCTTCTGCGTCTTTAAAAGAACACCTGCAACATTCACCAAAACCTGCGATGCCTCTTAAAAAAAAAAAAAAAAAAAAAACTTGACCACAAAAGCGAAGACAAGAAATGCCTTCAAATATCCTGGAAGGATGGGGGGGTTAAAAAAAAAAATGTAAAAGAAAATGTGTATGTTTTTTATCCACTTTTTTAGTCGTTGCAAAACAAAACTTGGTGTTTCTCCCTCTTGGCGTGTCGTGTGTCGTCTGAATATTGCAATGTTTTTGACTGCAGTGCCAACTTGCCAAAGATATCATCGCATCACTCCTGCTTTCACCGGTGAATGACCGTTATTCTCCCCATCTTATTGTTACTTTCTTATGTTCACACTGTGAAGTGCTCAACCGTCTGTTTCCCTCCACCTGTGTACCTGTGATGTGAAGCTAAGAGCTCATGATTTGTAAATATTGCCCATCATTTTATTGCTCATTCACAATAAAAAAAAAAAAATCATAATTTTTTCGGGACGTGTGTGAGTTCACTGGCGCAACACACACACACACACACACACACACACACACACACACACACACACACACACACACACACACACACGTTTGTGTATTTCGTACTTTCTTGAGACCTTAGAAAAATGCCTCCCCCTTTAGGACCAGCCTTTCTAGATATATAAAGATTAGTATTGACAACATTAATAATATATACATACTATGCACATATAAAAAAGCTTGTTGGGAAAAATGAGTTGGAATTTCACAAGAAAAAGGTCACAAATTCACAAGAAAAACTTTGAATTTTGGCAGTATTGTGGTAAAAGTCGCCATTTTACTCAACAAAGTCAAAATTCTACAAGAAAAAGTGCAGTATTTGTGCAATGTTATGATAAAAGTTGGAATTTTACTCAATGACAGTCGCAATTTCACAAGAAAACCTTAACATTTGGGCAATTTCATGAAAAGAGTCGTCATTTTACTCGACAACAGTCACAATTTTACTAGAAAAATGTAAAATGTTGGCAATATTATAATAATCGGAATTTTACTTGGCACAATTATGACAAATGTCATCATTTTATTCCAAAAATGTCACTATTTTACAAGGACAACAGAAAGTTGGCAATGTTGTGATAAAAGTCAGAATTTTATGACAAATGTCACCATTTTGCATTAAAAAGTAGTAATTGTACATTTAAAAAAAAGTAATAATTTTACGAGAAAATATTGCAATATTACAGAAACAGAAAGAAAATGAGAAATTGCTCCCAATTTTATAAGAAAAAAGTCGACACATTGTGAGAAAAAGACTGCTTTTAGTTCTTTTTTTTATTATTGTTTATTTTTTTGTTTGTAATTGGTTTTTAATCTTCATCATTTACTTCAAGTTATTACAGTATGTCTCTATATACATATTTATTTATTTTTTTTTTGATTAATTTTGCCCAAAGGGGGCGCATTTCAATTTCTTACACACTTGTTATTTCATATGTTGACCAGAGGGGGCGGACTTCAAATTTGTACACACACTTGTTATTTCATATGTTGACCAGAGGGGGCGGACTTCAAATTTTTACACACACTTGTTATTTCATATATTGACCAGAGGGTGAGCACTTTTAAATCCGACAAACAGCCAATTTGGGACCACCCTCATTTTGATAGATTTCACCACCAGGGGTGCAAATGAGATCTGAATTTTTTTATTTGTTTTTTGTAATGTGCTTACGGTCGATGACAAAAGGAGTCAGGGACCACAGATGGCCCCTGTGCCGCACTTTGGGCAACCCAGCTGTAGAAGCTAACAGTTAATGACCACTATAGTCTTAGTACTGTAGTGTATTTGTTCATCCTATGGTCACATATGGGACGCGGGTGGTCTTACGTCAGCACCGGAAGTCGTCAAATCAGCTGTTCACCTGGCGGGTTTTCCCTGGGATGAATAAGGAAGTCCCTCTTTAGCTTGTTTTATCATATATTGCGGCCTTTGCACCTGTCAATGTTTACTTTTGTATGCACATTATATCAACCAAAAATCCTGACTTTGGAGCAATGTTCACGGACTCTAGTGTTTGGCTCTCTATTAGATGCAATGTTATTGGGACCAGGATTTATGTCATCACTTGTTCACACCTCCTCATATGGAAGCTACTTTTCCTTGTTGATGTCTCAAGAATGGTAGAAATACAAGAACACACACACACACACAGGTGGAAATGTCACATTCCTTGACACGTTCGCAGTCTCGGTCTCAACATCCACTCCTCTCTGAAAAAGGAGGGGAATCAAGGGTCCCATTTCTGTACTTTTTGGCACATGGCCCGGTCCACACACACACACACACACACACACACACACACACACACACACACACACACACACACACACACACACACACACCTCTGTCCTTCCAGGGTCATGTGTGTGTGTGTGGAAGAAGGAGGGGTGGTGGGTAAGAGATAATAGGACACAAGCCATGACATGGCGACAACACGGCGCTCACACAAAAAAACAGCACATCGCCAGCTTGAGACAACGGCCAGGCTGTCCACAGTTTGGGTGTTTGCCCAGACTCTGGTGACGTGCGATACCGCTGATTTTTCTCTCCGATCCGATACCGAGTAAAAATCTGGCTGGTATCGGCGATACCGATACCTTAGGTACATTCGCGCAAAGAGTAAAATGTAAAAAGTTGTGTATTTCAAAATGATAACATAGCATAAATCAGGGGTTCTTAACCCAACTTTTCCACTACACAGGGGCCCGGGGCCTACTGGAATATTAACACTGAATTAGTCATCTTATTCTTGATTTTAATCATCATTATATCTAACCTCCTTACAATTTAACAGGATAAACCTTGTCAAGCATGTGTTATTCACAAAGATTATTATTATCGGATTACAAAAATAATGCAAAAGGGCCTCATAAAAACTGATGGAAAATAAATGTACATACAATTACACAGTACTAAAATGTATAAATTCTAACTAAATTAACAACAAAAAAATTAAGTACAAATGAAAATACAGCTTCGCTACTTTAGTCATAATTTTTGCACTTACAAAACTACTCCATGACTTAAGTGCCGGACCTCTTCTGTTTGTTTAATGTTGTCATTACTGCCACAAGTGGTAGAAAAGTGCATTACAACTGAGGACTGCAAATATTTTTGGCGGCCCTCTAGGGGGCGCTCACGGCCCAACAACGGGCCCTATGGTTAAGAAACACTGGCATGAAGAATACAGTTATTTATTTAACATTATTTATTAAATAGTATGTATCATATTATTTCTTATTATTATATGTCTTATTATACAATATTTCTTATTATATATTTATTAATTTCAAACTCTGAAGTATATTGGCGCGTATAACTATACAGCCAAGCAAATGCAACAGAAAAAGCAGGACAAATTCTTACAAAGTACTCCAAATAGTGTTTCAAACCTTAAAAAAAAAAAGGAAATAAGTGCCGTAACGAGAGGGACAAGCAGTAGAAACTGGATGGATAATAAAAGCATTATAAAATATATTATATACATTATAATATTATATTACGATATATTATATAATACTAAGTAAGTCACAATTCAGTATTCAATATCAAAAGCGTTGATATTTTGAGTTGAGAAAGATCTAGTATCGGCAGTATCGATTTTCAGTGTCGATCCGCACATCACAGACGCCACAACAGCAAAATGAAGTGTGTGCGTGCGTTTGTGTGTGTGCGTTTGTGTGTGTGTGTGGTCTCCTTTTGGTTCCATGCCAACTAAAGCCAAGCCACTAAGCTGCATATAGTATAGTTACCTCCAGATGACTATAAACGTGCCTTTAGACATACACACAATGCACACAATACACACACTTACACACACGATACATTTACATTACTTCCGAAGACATCAGCATCTCTGATTATTATTCCGAGTTATTAACTTGTTGGACTGTGGGTGGTGAAACACTTATAGACAAAAAGGTAAGAAATGGGGAGAGTAGCTAAAATGTGCTTACCGTATTTTTCGGAGTATAAGTCGCGCCGGAGTATAAGTCGCACCTGCCGAAAATGCATAATAAAGAAGGAAAAAAACATATATAAGTCGCATTTTTTGGGGGGAAATGTATTTGATAAAAGCCAACACCAAGAATAGACATTTGAAAGGCAATTTAAAATAAATAAAGAATAGTGAACAACAGGCTGAATAAGTGTACGTTATATGAGGCATAAATAACCAACTGAGAACGTGCCTGGTATGTTAACGTAACATATTATGGTAAGAGTCATTCAAATAACTATAACATATAGAACATGCTATACGTTTACCAAACAATCTGTCACTCCTAATCGCTAAATCCCATGAACTCTTACACGTCTAGTCTCTTACGTGAATGAGCTAAATAATATTATTTGATATTTTACGCTAATGTGTTAATCATTTCACACATAAGTCGCTCCTGAGTATAAGTCGCACCCCCGGACAAACTATGAAAAAAACTGCAACTTATAGTCCGAAAAAATACGGTAAGGAGGAGTACTGTTACTGCTGAGCAGGGGTGTCCAAACTTTTTCCACTGAGGTCCGCACACTGAAATATTAAAAGCATGCCGGGGCCATTTTGATATTTTTAATTTTCAAAACTATTACAATATATACACTACCGTTCAAAAGTTTGGGGTCACATTGAAATGTCCTTATTTTTTAAGGAAAAGCACTGTACTTTTCTATGAAGATAACTTTAAACTAGTCTTAACTTTAAAGAAATACACTCTATACATTGCTAATGTGGTAAATGACTATTCTAGCTGCAAAAGTCTGGTTTTTGGTGCAATATCTACATAGGTGTATAGAGGCCCATTTCCAGCAACTATCACTCCAGTGTTCTAATGGTACAATGTGTTTGCTCATTGGCTCAGAAGGCTAATTGATGATTAGAAAACCCTTGTGCAATCATGTTCACACATCTGAAAACAGTTTAGCTCGTTACAGAAGCTACAAAACTGACCTTCCTTTAAACAGATTGAGTTTCTGGAGCATCACATTTGTGGGGTCAATTAAACGCTCAAAATGAACAGAAAAAGAGAACTTTCATCTGAAACTCGACAGTCTATTCTTGTTCTTAGAAATGAAGGCTATTCCACAAAATTGTTTGGGTGACCCCAAACTTTTGAACGGTAGTGTATATATTTTTTTAACCATTAGGGCTCCCCTCAAAATCGGTCCCAGTCATGGTGTGCTTATGGCTATCGGGTTTTTTTCTTGGCCTCAGTCTCTATTGCGCCTATAAAACGTTCTAAAAAAACATCCAAAAACCTCTACCATCATTTTATATACACGCCTTTTCTCCTCCAAACATATTGCTGGGTATTGTGGCCAAACAGCTCCATTTTTGTTTCATCTGACATCACATGGACAAAGATAAGACCTTCTGGAGGAAAGTTCTGTGGTCAGATGAAACAAAAATTGAGCTGTTTGGCCACAATACCCAGCAATATGTTTGGAGGAGAAAAGGTGAGGCCTTTAATCCCAGGAACACCAAACCTACCATCAAGCATGGTGGTGGTAGTGTTATGCTCTGGGCCTGTTTTGCTGCCAATGGAACTGGTGCTTTACAGAGAGTAAACGGGACAACGAAAAAGGAGGATTACCTCCAAATTCTTCAGGACAAGCTAAAATCATCAGCCCGGAGGTTGGGTCTTGGGCGCAGTTGGGTGTTCCAACAGGACAATTTCATTTAGTTTATTTATTTATTTAGTTTATAAAGGATCCCCATTAGTTTACACCGCAGTGGAGACTATTTTTCCTATAGGGTCCAGGCAAGAAAACACACAATCACAAAACAAAAGATTACAATGCAGTACAACATCATCAAATAATACAATGTTGTAATACAAAAATAGCAACAACAAAGAACCAAAAAAAATACTTTACATAATAATGTTCATACCACAGATAAAAGGAGCAATATAAAAATAGATATACCGTATTTCCTTGAATTGGCGCAGGGAATATATAGAATTCGCACGTCTAGAATTACTGCCGGGTCAAACTCGTTTCTCAAAATAATTAACGCATGTTTGGCCTTATCGCCGGTTCATTATTGACGCCGGATCAAATTCGTTTCGCAAAATATTAATTTTATTATCGCATGTCTATAATTTTCGCCGGGTCTAACTCGTTTCGCAAAATATTTAGCATATGGCTAGAACTTCCACCGGGTCAAATTCGTTACATCACGAGTGACGCTTAACTGTCCTCATTTTCAAAATGGAGGAAGCTGCTTTCAGTAGTTTACAATCGCACAAAGGAAAAAAGATAAAGAGCTATTCAGTAGGATTTAAGGTCCAAGCTATTGAATACCGGTACAGTATGCTAAAAAGAACAGTAAGCAGCTATGTTTTATTAATATACCGTAGCTGCGTGTGTCAAATACTGTATAAGTCATTAAATGACTCCCGCCTCCTGGTGGTAGAGGGCGCTAGTGATCCTTCTTGCGACTTCCGGTACTGCAGAAGAAGTGAACACACGCAGCAAGAGATTTTTTTTTTTTTTTCCCTCTGCGTTTAACAAGGAGGATTACATACCGGTATCTAAAATAAAACAGTTTTCTAAACTGGACTTTCAATCGAAGCAGGAGGTAATAATTAAAGGAATATCTCCATCGAGACAGAGAGACTTTTAAAACTGAAGAAAGAAAATAAGGAAGACTTCTATAAACAAGTTATCGATGCTTTTGGTCAGAAGGAGCTGCAAATGGACTCCATTTATAAATAGAGGTAAGACCATAATAACGTTTTTTTAATTAAATGTGCTTTTCATGATGGTATGCTTACATCACACTCAAAGCGCACGCCTAAATTTACCGCATTCCTTTTGGTAAACGCCGGAGTGAGAAGAGGTTTTAAAATAATTACCGCATGCACGGCCATCCCGCCGGTTTCCGGTAAACGCCGGAGTGACAGGAGGTTTTAAATTAATTAACGCCCCTGCGGCTATTCAAGGAAATACGGTATACATTTTTGCAAAAATAAAACAAAGAACCAATGGCCTAAAATATACACATTAGTGTACCAAAGACAAACAATAAATGACAAAAAAGTACCATCCATCTATTTTCTACTGCTTGTCCCATAATCAATAACATAGTCAACAATCAATAAAACAATGACTCCAAACACACGTCAAAAGTGGTAAAGTAATGGCTAAATCAGGCTAGAATGAAGGTTTTAGAATGACCTTCCCAAAGTCCTGACTTAAAGGTGTGGACAATGCTGAAGAAACAAGTCCATGTCAGAAAAACCAACACATTTAGCTGAACTGCACCAATTTTGTCAAGAGGAGTGGTCAAAAATTCAAGCAGAAGCTTGTGGATGGCTACCAAAAGTGCCTTATTGCAGTGAAACTTGCCAAGGGACATGTAAGCAAATATTAACATTGCTGTATGTGTAATCGCCCTGAGAAGGGAGATGTTTGAGTATACAGATACGAGGACACAACTTCGTTCTGCTCACATCTGTATTGACTGCCAACAAATCAAACATGTACAAGTACACAGTATTGCAATAAACATAAAATGCACTCCAGTATTATCATACGGATTTTACATTCAAATAATCGAGTAGGTTTTCCTGTTCTTTGCACTAATAGACTTTACCTTAGTGTAACAGTATTTGAAGATGTCTCAACCAGTAAATACAAAGGTTCACCCACTACAGTAAGCCTATATTGTTTTAGTAACAAAAGTCACTTATCATCCTTTAAGATTAAACAAACTACACTGAATTAGTCCCAGAAACTGTAGTAAATACACATTTCGTCAGCAATATACACAGATTAATAATTAACTACGCACAGTACCTTTCTATATATTTAACACTGTTGATGCAGTTAGCATCTGCTTCGTCATCGGCAGTGCAATTAGCTTTAGCATTAGCTTGGTCATGTATAAAGCCTTGTCGACTGAAAAGACACATCATAAAAATATACTCTTTCCAACATGTTTAAACACTATAAAGATACATTCGGGGGTAAAACTATTTACATAAAGACACTTGTACCTGAGAAGGGAGATGTTTGAGTATACAGATACGAGGACACAACTTGGTTCTGCTCACGTCTGTATTGACTGCCAGCCGGAAGTCAGGTGTCCTGTAGTATAGCTCCCAGCACAACGCGCCCCCTGCTGGAGCCGTCCAGTACTACAATGGCTCTTATTAATGCTGGCATTACAATAACATTAGCTCCATATTCTAAAAATAACGGTGCTTTACTGTTGTCATTAACAATAAACATTTTTAAATTGCGAATATAAAATGACATAGTAATACAACTCAAGAGCTTACTTTGCTACTTACAATCACTGTATTCTACTAGTAACTAAATTTACATCCTGTCACATATGTATACTTTTGACCCAGCACATTTGCTCACATTTTCAGTAGACCCATAATAAATTCATAAAAGAACCAAACTTCACGAATGTTTTTTTGTGACCAACAAGTATGTGCTCCAATCACTCTAATAAGAGTTGTAGAAATGATTGGAAACTCAAGACAGCCATGACACTTTTGATCGCGACTGTACATAATAAAGTAACATTATAATATCAGGTAATATTTACGTATTTTGCTCATTTTAAGCAAACTGCGGCACGTTCATTTCACGGATGCATCGTAACTTAAACAACAACAACACTGATTATTTCCCTGAGCGATGGATGGTATCAGCGTGTGAGGAGGCGGGAAATAAGTACGACGCTAAAGACACAAGTTCTTTAATCACTTGAGATGACATAACACGACGTCGGAGCCCCTCCCCCTCCCTCCCGTGCCCTTCCTCCACAAAACCAGATGACAGACAGCGGCGATACTTACGGAGGCCAGGGAGTCGTGCAAATTAACGTCAATCAGCGTCTGTGTTTTTTGGCCCTCCAGAGCCCCCTTAAGAGAGGCGCCGCGGGGCCAGCTGAGTATAATTGGGCCTCAGCTGATTAACTGACGAGCGAGGAGGGAAGAAAAAAAAAAAAAGCGTGGATGCTCAGGAGATATCGGACGAGCAGGAAGAAGGAGGAGAATCTGACGACGAGGGGCTGAAAAAACGCACGTGTTGCGTGTTTATTTGCATGTCTCACGTGCAAACTTTGCACGTGCGATACCACAGGTCCAATATCCAGTCAAATTCAGCAATACCGATCCGATACTTTGTGCAAATACTGTATACCTAATGTGTGTGCTATAGTTGAAACCTTTTCTAATAACATATCTAAAAAAAAAAAACTGTAAAAATGTCAAAATAGCTGTATCTAAGTTATCACAGAACTTTGTGTTACATTGAGTTCAGCTCGCCCGGCGAGGGGACAAAAGCTGTCTTTGACCCTACCGAGCAGAAGGCTTGTAAAACCCCACTGTGTAGGATGGGAAGCGACACGAGGGTGTTCTGTTTCTTTGATGTATTGTAATCCACAGAAAGATTTTGTCTTGACCCGAGAACTACAAAGCGGAGAGGAAGCAGGACCAGACTCCCCTCCAGGCGACCTTTTCTTTGAACTGTTTTATGGCCTTTTCTTTGAACCGACCTTTTCTTTGAACTGTTTTGTAATCAAAGGCGATGGCTGTTTACGACCCCCCCTCCCTTAGAAATTATACGGTTATACACTACCGTTCAAAAGTTTGGGGTCACCCAAACAATTTAGTGGAATAGCCTTCATTTCTAAGAACAAGAATAGACTGTCGAGTTTCAGATGAAAGTTCTCTTTTTCTGGCCATTTTGAGCGTTTAATGGACCCCACAAATGTGATGCTCCAGAAACTCAATCTGCTCAAAGGAAGGTCAGTTTTGTAGCTTCTGTAACGAGCTAAACTGTTTTCAGATGTGTGAACATGATTGCACAAGGGTTTTCTAATCATCAATTAGCCTTCTGAGCCAATGAGCAAACACATTGTACCATTAGAACACTGGAGTGATAGTTGCTGGAAATGGGCCTCTATACACCTATGTAGATATTGCACCAAAAACCAGACATTTGCAGCTAGAATAGTCATTTACCACATTAGCAATGTATAGAGTGTATTTCTTTCAAGTTAAGACTAGTTTAAAGTTATCTTCATTGAAAAGTACAGTGCTTTTCCTTCAAAAATAAGGACATTTCAATGTGACCCCAAACTTTTGAACGGTAGTGTACTTGTATAGTGCTTTTCTACCTTGAAGGCACTTTGACACTATTTCCACATCCACACATTCACACACTGATGGCAGGAGCTGCCAGGCAAGGCCCTAACCACCACCCATCAGGAGCAAGGGTGAAGTGTCTTGCTCAAGGACACAACGGACGTGACTAGGTTGGTAGAAGCTGGGGATTGAACCAGGAACCCTCAGGTTGCTGGCACGGCCACTCTCCCAACCGCGCCACGTATAGCATGTTCTATATGAGTTCAAACCCCGGCCGAGTCATACCAAAGACTATAAAAATGGGAGCCATTACCTCCCTGCTTGGCACTCAGCATCAAGGCTTGGAATTGGGGATTTAAATCACCAAAAATGATTCCCGGGCGCGGCCACCGCTGCTGCTCACTGCTCCCCTCACCTCCCAGGGGGTGGAACAAGGGTGATGGGTCAAATGCAGAGAATAATTTCGCCACACTTAGTGTGTGTGTGTGTGACAATCATTGCTACTTTAACTTAACCCCGGAAAAAGTACACAAAATAACACAATGACACACCAGTGGATGAAGTGATTAATCCATCATCAACATGTTCAATCGTACATCATAAATAGATTGTTTTGAACTTGGCGAGAGCTCGCTCAGGCTGTCAACTCATCAAATAAAGAGAAACACACACACACACACACTCTGAGTGGGAAAACATCAAGTTTGACCTTTTCACAGAAGACATTTGGACCCCACAGAATCAGCCTCTACATGCTTCTCATTGCCCTTTAAACACACACACACACACACACACACACACACACACACACACACACACACACACACACGCGATAGTGTACTCATTAATGTGTACATTTACTTGCATGTCACTCACTGTCACACAAACATGTTGAACTAATGGCCCGACTAATCTGCCTCCCCTTTTCTTTCTCGGGCAAAAGTCTATGAAGTGATGGCAAAAGTGGTGAGGTTTAGAGATAAAGGAGGAAGGGGAGGCGGTTGACAAGCGGTAGACCCTCTCGCCCTCACATCTGACTCCGTCCATCCCCTGCTGGCTCCCTGAGGGTTTGTCTGCCTGCACACCAATTAGAGGCAGGGAGGGAAGAGGTGCGCAGAGTGGAGGAGAGAGGAAGGGCAGAGAGGTTAAGAAGCAGGTAGCGGGAGTGGGCCAAAGTGGAAAGTTGAAGGGTGCACTTTTATCTACAAGTGTGTGTTCTTGTATTTATACCCTTCAGACACCAAGAAGGGAAAAGTACCTTCCATATGAGGAGGTGTGAACAAGTGAAGTGAATTATATTTATATAGCGCTTTTCTCTAGTGACTCAAAGCGCTTTTACATAGTGACTAGAGATGTCCGATAATGGCTTTTTTGCCGATATTCCAATATTGTCCAACTCTTAATTACCGATTCCGATATCAAGCGATACCGATATATACAGTCGTGGAATAAACACATTATTATGCCTAACTTTGTTGTGATGCCCCACTGGATGCATTAAACAATGTAACAAGGTTTTCCAAAATAAATCAACTCAACTTATGAAAAAAAATGCCAACATGGCACTGCCATATTTATTATTGAAGTCACAAAGTGCATTATTTTTTTTTTTAACATGCCTCAAAACAGCAGCTTGGAATTTGGGACATGCTCTCCCTGAGAGAGCATGAGGAGGTTGAGGTGGGGGTAGGGGGTAGCGGGGGGTGTATATTGTACCGTCCTGGAAGAGTTAGTGCTGCAAGGGGTTCTGGGTATTTGTTCTGTTGTGTTTATGTTGTGTTACGGTGCGGATGTTCTCCCGAAATGTGTTTGTCATTCTTGTTTGGTGTGGGTTCACAGTGTGGCGCATATTTGTGACAGTGTTTATACGGTCACCCTCAGTGTGACCTGTATGGCTGTTGACCAAGTATGCCTTGCGTGTGTGAAAATCCGTAGATATTATGTGACTGGGCCGGCACGTAAAGGCAGTGCCTTTAAGGTTTATTGGCGCTCTGTACTTCTCCCTACGTCCGTGTACACAGCGGCATTTTAAAAAGTCATACATTTTACTTTTTGAAACCGATACCGATAATTTACGATACTACATTTTAAAGCATTTATTGGCCGATAATATCGAACATCTCTAATAGTGACACCCAATATCTAAGTTACATTTAAACCAGTGTGGGTGGCACTGGGAGCAGGTGGGTAAAGTGTCTTGCCCAAGGACACAACGGCAGTGACGAGGTTGGCGGAAGCGGGGATTGAACCCGGAACCCTCAACCGAGCTATACCTATATAAGTTAGGACATAAATCATGGTCCCAATAACATTGCATCTAATAGAGAATGTCTCTATTGCACCCCTGCTGGTGACATCTATCAAAATGAGGGTGGTCCCAAAAAGGAGGGATTTTTCTAATTGACTGTGTGTCGCTTTTAAAAGTGCTCCCCCTCTGGTCAACATATGAAATAACAATTTAAATAATCATCATAATATATCATAATAATCATCATATAATATCATGTTATTATAAATGTTACTACAGGACATATATACTTACATCATGTATATATTACATGTTATTATGAATGTTACTACATAACATATATACTTACATCATGTATATATTACATGTTATTATGAATGTTACTACATAACATATATACTTACATCATGTATATATTACATGTTATTATGAATGTTACTACATGACATATACTTACATCATGTATATATTACATGTTATTATGAATGTTACTACATGACATATATACTTACATCATGTATATATTACATGTTATTATGAATGTTACTACATGACATATATACTTACATCATGTATATATTACATGTTATTATGAATGTTACTACATGACATATATACTTACATCATGTATATATTACATGTTATTATGAATGTTACTACATGACATATATACTTACATCATGTATACATTACATGTTATTATGAATGTTACTACATGACATATATACTTACATCATATATATATTACATATTATGAATGTTACTACATGACATATATACTTACATCATGTATATATTACATGTTATTATGAATGTTACTACATGACATATATACTTACATCATGTATATATTACATGTTATTATGAATGTTACTACATGACATATATACTTACATCATGTATACATTACATGTTATTATGAATGTTACTACATGACATATATACTTACATCATGTATATATTACATGTTATTATGAATGTTACTACATGACATATATACTTACATCATGTATATATTACATGTTATTATGAATGTTACTACATGACATATATACTTACATCATGTATATATTACATGCTATTATAAATGTTACTACATGACATATATACTTACATCATGTATATATTACATGTTATTATGAATGTTACTACATGACATATATACTTACATCATGTATATATTACATGTTATTATGAATGTTACTACATGACATATATACTTACATCATGTATATATTACATATTATGAATGTTACTACATGACATATATACTTACATCATGTATATATTACATATTATGAATGTTACTACATGACATATATACTTACATCATGTATATATTACATGTTATTATGAATGTTACTACATGACATATATACTTACATCATGTATATATTACATGTTATTATAAATGTTACTACATAACATATACTTACATCATGTATACATTACATGTTATTATGAATGTTACTACATGACATATATACTTACATCATGTATACATTACATGTTATTATGAATGTTACTACATGACATATATACTTACATCATGTATATATTACATGTTATTATGAATGTTACTACATGACATATATACTTACATCATGTATATATTACATGTTATTATGAATGTTACTACATGACATATATACTTACATCATGTATATATTACATGCTATTATAAATGTTACTACATGACATATATACTTACATCATGTATATATTACATGTTATTATAAATGTTACTACATGACATATATACTTACATCATGTATATATTACATGTTATTATAAATGTTACTACAGGACATATATACTTACATCATGTATATATTACATGTTATTATGAATGTTACTACATAACATATATACTTACATCATGTATATATTACATGTTATTATGAATGTTACTACATAACATATATACTTACATCATGTATATATTACATGTTATTATGAATGTTACTACATGACATATACTTACATCATGTATATATTACATGTTATTATGAATGTTACTACATGACATATATACTTACATCATGTATATATTACATGTTATTATGAATGTTACTACATGACATATATACTTACATCATGTATATATTACATGTTATTATGAATGTTACTACATGACATATATACTTACATCATGTATATATTACATGTTATTATGAATGTTACTACATGACATATATACTTACATCATGTATACATTACATGTTATTATGAATGTTACTACATGACATATATACTTACATCATGTATACATTACATGTTATTATGAATGTTACTACATGACATATATACTTACATCATATATATATTACATATTATGAATGTTACTACATGACATATATACTTACATCATGTATATATTACATGTTATTATGAATGTTACTACATGACATATATACTTACATCATGTATATATTACATGTTATTATGAATGTTACTACATGACATATATACTTACATCATGTATACATTACATGTTATTATGAATGTTACTACATGACATATATACTTACATCATGTATATATTACATGTTATTATGAATGTTACTACATGACATATATACTTACATCATGTATATATTACATGTTATTATGAATGTTACTACATGACATATATACTTACATCATGTATATATTACATGCTATTATAAATGTTACTACATGACATATATACTTACATCATGTATATATTACATGTTATTATGAATGTTACTACATGACATATATACTTACATCATGTATATATTACATGTTATTATGAATGTTACTACATGACATATATACTTACATCATGTATATATTACATATTATGAATGTTACTACATGACATATATACTTACATCATGTATATATTACATATTATGAATGTTACTACATGACATATATACTTACATCATGTATATATTACATGTTATTATGAATGTTACTACATGACATATATACTTACATCATGTATATATTACATGTTATTATAAATGTTACTACATAACATATACTTACATCATGTATACATTACATGTTATTATGAATGTTACTACATGACATATATACTTACATCATGTATACATTACATGTTATTATGAATGTTACTACATGACATATATACTTACATCATGTATATATTACATGTTATTATGAATGTTACTACATGACATATATACTTACATCATGTATATATTACATGTTATTATGAATGTTACTACATGACATATATACTTACATCATGTATATATTACATGCTATTATAAATGTTACTACATAACATATATACTTACATCATGTATATATTACATGTTATTATGAATGTTACTACATGACATATATACTTACATCATGTATATATTACATGCTATTATAAATGTTACTACATGACATATATACTTACATCATGTATATATTACATGTTATTATGAATGTTACTACATGACATATATACTTACATCATGTATATATTACATGCTATTATAAATGTTACTACATGACATATATACTTACATCATGTATATATTACATGTTATTATGAATGTTACTACATCAATCAATCAATCAATGTTTATTTATATAGCCCTAAATCACAAGTGTCTCAAAGGGCTGTACAAGCCACAACGACATCCTCGGTGTCGAGTGGGTCTGACATAATATTGTGAAAGTCCAACACATCAGCGAAAGTCCAGTCCATGGTGGGGCCAGCGGGAACCATCCCGAGCGGAGGCGGGTCAGCAGCGTAGAGATGTCCCCATCTGATGGACAGGCTAGCGGTCCACCCCGGAGCAGAGTAGAAAAGAAAAGAAAAGAAACGGCAGATCAACTGGTCTAAAAAGGGAGTCTATTTAAAGGCTAGAGTATACAAATGGGTTTTAAGATGAGACTTAAATGCTTCTACTGAGGTAGCATCTCTAACTTTTACCGGGAGGGCATTCCAGAGTATTGGAGCCCGAATAGAAAACGCTCTATAGCCCGCAGACTTTTTTTGGGCTCTGGGAATCACTAATAAGCCGGAGTTCTTTGAACGCAGATTTCTTGCCGGGACATATGGTACAATACAATCGTCAAGATAGGCAGGAGCTTGACCGTGTAGTATTTTATACGTAAGTAGTAAAACCTTAAAGTCGCATCTTAGGTGCACAGGAAGCCAGTGCAAGTGAGCCAGTATAGGCGTAATATGATCAAACTTTCTTGTTTTTGTCAAAAGTCTAGCAGCCGCATTTTGTACCATCTGTAATCTTTTAATGCTAGACATAGGGAGGCCTGAAAATAAAACGTTACAGTAATCGAGACGAGATGTAACGAACGCATGGATAATGATCTCAGCATCGCTTGTGGACAAAATGGAACGAATTTTAGCGATATTACGGAGATGAAAGAAGGCCGTTTTAGTAACACTCTTAATGTGTGACTCAAACGAGAGAGTTGGGTGGAAGATAATACCCAGATTCTTTACCGAGTCGCCTTGTTTAATTGTTTGGTTGTCAAATGTTAAGGTGGTATTATTAAATAGATGTTGGTGTTGAGCAGGACCGATAATCAGCATTTCCGTTTTCTTAGCGTTGAGTTGCAAAAAGTTAGCGGACATCCATTGTTTAATTTCATTAAGACACGCCTCCAGCTGACTACAGTCCGGCGTGTTGGTCAGCAAAAAGTTAGCGGACATCCATTGTTTAATGTCATTAAGACACGCCTCCAGCTGACTACAATCCGGCGTGTTGGTCAGCTTTAGGGGCATGTAGAGTTGAGTGTCATCAGCATAACAGTGAAAGCTAACACCGTATTTGCGTATAATGTCACCTAGCGGCAGCATGTAAATACTAAAGAGTGCAGGGCCAAGAACTGAACCCTGGGGAACTCCGCACGTTACCTTAACATAGTCCGAGGTCACATTGTTATGGGAGACACACTGCATCCTGTCAGTAAGATAAGAGTTAAACCAAGACAAGGCTAAGTCTGACATCCCAATACGCGTTTTGATACGCTCTAATAAAATATTATGATCAACAGTATCGAAAGCGGCGCTAAGATCAAGAAGCAGCAACATAGATGACGCATCAGAATCCATCGTCAGCAATAGATCATTAGTCATTTTTGCGAGGGCTGTCTCCGTAGAGTGATTTGCCCTGAAACCGGATTGAAAAGGTTCACAGAGATTGTTAGTCAGTAAGTGTTCATTTAGCTGCTGTGCCACAATTGTTTCGAGAATTTTCGAGATAAACGGTAGGTGGGACACCGGCCGGTAGTTCACCATGAGGTCAGGATCGAGGTTAGGTCTTTTGAGTAGAGGATGAATAACCGCTTTTTTGAATGCTAGAGGAACAGTACCAGAGGAAAGTGATAGGTTTATAATATTTAACACTGATGGACCTAATAAAACAAAAAGCTCCTTGATAAGTTTCCCAGGAATTGGGTCAAGTAAACATGTTGTTTGTTTTGTCCCATTTACACATTTTAACAATTCCTCCAATGTTATTTCATCAAAGAGAGAGAAACTATTTTGGAGGGCAATGTCCGTCGTATATACAGTCGTATTTGTGTTAATAGAGCCCAGTTGTAGCTGGGATGCATTGTCTTTAATCTCTTTTCTAATGAGTTCAATTTTCTTATTAAAGAAATTCATAAAGTCATCTGCTGAGTGGGTGGAGCTACTGGGAGGAGTCCCTTGTTGGGTTAGCGATGCTACTGTACTAAACAAAAATTTAGGATCATTTTTGTTGAGGTGGATGAGATTTGAGTAATATTTAGCTTTAGCTGAGGTAAGCATGCGTTTATAAGTTATTAAACTATCACTCCATGCTTGATGGAAAACCTCAAGTTTAGTCGCACGCCATTTGCGTTCCAGCTTTCTACATGATAATTTCTGGGCTTTAGTTTCTTCTGTAAACCATGGGGTACGCCTTTTAGGGGCCCTTTTTAGCTTTAGCGGTGCTACAATATCAATGGTGTCGCGCAGGGCGTCGTTAAAGTTGTTAGTGAGGTTATCAATAGAGCCCACATAATTTGGGAATGGCGCCATTACTGAAGGCAGTAGGTCAGTAAGAGTCGTCGTTGTGGCAGCATTAATGTTGCGGCCGCTATAGTAGTTATTATTATTATTATTAGTTTGTTGACAATGAGTCAGAACTTCGAATTTTATAAGGTAATGATCGGACATTACTTTAGTGTACGGGAGTATCGTAACTTTAGAGGTGGTGACACCCCTGACAAGCACTAGATCTATCGTATTACCGTTGCGATGCGTGGGTTCATTTATTATTTGTGTAAGACCACAGCTATCAATTATAGTCTGGAGCGCCACGCATGGAGGGTCCGATGGGGTATTCATATGGATGTTAAAGTCTCCCATTATGATTATATTGTCGGCGTGCGTCACTAGATCAGCAACGAACTCTGAAAATTCATTGATAAAGTCCGAATAGGGCCCAGGGGGGCGGTAGATGACAGCCAGGTGGAGAGGCAGCGGTGTGACAAACCTCACAGTAAGCACCTCAAACGAGTTATATTTATTATTTAGGTCCGAGGTAAGGCTAAAGTTTTTGTTGTATATTAGTGCAACACCCCCACCCCTTTTAATGGGGCGGGCAATATGCGTTCCCGCATAGCCAGGAGGAGACGCCTCACCCAGCGCAAAAAATTCGTCTGGTTTGAGCCAGGTCTCGGCTAGACCAACGACATCAAGATTGTTGTCTCTGATGACTTCATTAACTAATAACGTTTTGGAAGACAATGACCTTATGTTTAAAAAGCCCATATTATGGGTAGTGGGCTGTTTTGAGGAGTTTTTGTTGAAAGTATCCGTAGTAGCAATATTAATAATGTTACGTTTATTATGCATAGTGCACTTTAAATAATTTCGACCATATCTAGGAATTGATATGACAGGAATTTTTAGATTGTTTGCCACCTCAGTAAAATGCATGTCCACCTCTGACGCAGAAAAAACATTATGTGAGTTGTATATTATTCTAGAAGAATTGCTATGTGTGCAGGGATTATCCAGCCTGGCGCTGGCTAGTTCTAGTTTAACAGACTCCTTATTAGCGCTTCTTTGTGGATTAGCATTTAGCTTTTTCGTTAGCCCCGCTAACAACAAAGCATTTAGCTTTGTTGTTAGCCCCGCCCGACACCCCCGCTTCTGCTTCCGAGCGCATCGCTTACGTCTCTTTCGCTGACGGTCTCCGCTGGTAGTGGACGCCGCTGCTTCAAAGGCCACTGCTGGATGTAGCTCGCATGACATATATATATATATTATATATATATATATATATATACTTACATCATGTATATATTACATGTTATTATGAATGTTACTACATGACATATATACTTACATCATGTATATATTACATGTTATTATGAATGTTACTACATGACATATATACTTACATCATGTATATATTACATGTTATTATGAATGTTACTACATGACATATATACTTACATCATGTATATATTACATGTTATTATGAATGTTACTACATGACATATATACTTACATCATGTATATATTACATGTTATTATGAATGTTACTACATGACATATATACTTACATCATGTATATATTACGTGTTATTATGAATGTCACTACATGACATATATACTTACATCATGTATATATTACATGTTATTATGAATGTTACTACATGACATATATACTTACATCATGTATATATTACGTGTTATTATGAATGTTACTACACGACATATATACTTACATCATGTATATATTACATGTTATTATGAATGTTACTACATGACATATATACTTACATCATGTATATATTACATGTTATTATGAATGTTACTACATGACATATATACT
This sequence comes from Entelurus aequoreus, assembly GCF_033978785.1. Taxonomy (NCBI): domain Eukaryota; kingdom Metazoa; phylum Chordata; class Actinopteri; order Syngnathiformes; family Syngnathidae; genus Entelurus; species Entelurus aequoreus. The sequence goes on along the minus strand of NC_084748.1, from coordinate 44,461,434 downwards.
TACATCATGTATATATTACATGTTATTATGAATGTTACTACATGACATATATACTTACATCATGTATATATTACATGTTATGAATGTTACTACATGACATATATACTTACATCATGTATATATTACATGTTATGAATGTTACTACATGACATATATACTTACATCATGTATATATTACATGTTATGAATGTTACTACATGACATATATACTTACATCATGTATATATTACATGTTATGAATGTTACTACATGACATATTGTCAGAATAATTGTATCTAAGTTATCACAAAACTTTGTGTTACATTGAGTTCAGCTCGCCCTGCGAGAGGACAAAAGCTGTCTTTGATCCTACCAAGCAAAAGGCTTGTAAAACTCCACTGTGTAGGATGGGGAGCGACATGGGGGTGTCGGTTTCTTTGACGTATTGTAATCCACAGGAAGATTTTGTCTTTACCCGAGATCTACAAAGCGGAGAGGAGGCAGGGCCTGACCTCCCTCCAGGCACCTTTTCTTTGAACTGTTTTACGACCCTTTTCTTTTAACTGTTTTGTAACCGAAGGCGATGGCTGTTTACAACCCCCCCTCCCTTAGAAACAGCTGTTGCCATGTAATCAGGGAAAGTCCAAATAAAAGAGGAGGCGTACAATCTTTCGTCAGAGCGTGGGACGACACTATAGTGTCTACTCGTTTCTCCTCAATTGAGCTAAATTGAATTCTGTCTCTGTTTAATTCCTTGCTTCTTGTCTTGTTTAATAGATGTCATCAGTGTTTAAACCTGACACATATATACTTACATCATGTATATATTACATGTTATTATGAATGTTACTTCATGACATATATACTTACAGCAGGTATATAAAACGATGGTGGAGGTTTTTGGAGCGCTTTATAGGCGGAATAGAGCAACTTCTATTACCTCCATTGTAGACTCTTGCTAGCATTTATTTACGATTTAGAATGCATTAAAAAAAAGTATGTTTTTGTCTTGCATAAGGATGGTGAGCGAAAATTCCTTAAAATAAAAAATAAAAAAGTGTAGATTCCTTTTAACACACGGATAAATAAATCAAAGTCAGTTTCTTAATAGTTTTTCAATCTGGCGGGCGTGAAAAACGTTCTGCCCCCTCCAGGGGGACGTGACTTAGACTTAGACAAACTTTATTGATCCAGAAGGGAAATTATTCCACTCAGTAGCTCAGTTACAAAGGAATGACAGGATAGACAGAAAATAATTGAGGGTTATCACCCTAAAGTGACAGTGGAGGGCATAAAGCTGTGTGAGAAATTTCAAGTCAATCAAACTTTTGGGGTTTAATAATTTAGCAAAGGGTGTCCGGGCAATTACTACAAGTAAATGATGTAATATCTGTGCACTAGAAATCGAGCAGGTTCCTTCCTGGTTCAGGTCTGTCCTCCTAGCAAACAGCCTCTGCTCAGCCGGTCAACGTGTCGCCGGGTCGACTCTCTTCCTCCTCCCGGCCGTCGCAGAGCAATTACAAACAACCCGTCTCCTGTTTATCACTAACAATTAATCTGCATCAGTGCGGCGGGCCTCCTTTATATGAAGGAGCCGAGGCAGCGGCGATCGAGGGGAAGGCAGACAGCACAATTAGGCTTTTTAATTCTCTGCTTGAGTGGGCCGGTTCAGTCTTTATGCAAATGAGAAGGCGGCGGACACGTAATAAATCTCTATGATCCCGCCTCATTTCCCCCTCCTGTCTGTCTCGTTCGCACGCAAAGTTCACTCATTACTTTTTATGTGCTGTTGCTGTGTAAATAGCTCGCCGCTCCAATTGATTTTTGCCTCTTTGAATTAGGCAAATAGCCTTCGCAACATCTCCATTTCCCTCCCTGTTAACACCCTTCATTTTCAGTGTGTGGTCAAAAGTTTACATACACTTGTAAAGAACATAATGTCATGGCTGTCTTGAGTTTCCAATCATTTCTACAACTCTTATTTTTTTTGTAATAGAGTGATTGGAGCACATACTTGTCACAAAAAACAATATGTTTGGAGGAGAAAAGGTGAGGCCTTTAATGCGAAGAACACCATTCCTACCGTCAATCATGGTGGTGGTAGTATTATGCTCTGGGCCTGTTTTGCTGCCAATGGAACTGGTGCTTTATAGAGAGTAAATGGGACAATTAATAAAGAGGATTACCTCCAAATTCTTCAGGACAACCTAAAATCATCAGCCCGGAGGTTGGGTGTCAGGTTGAATGAATGAATGAAATAAGTTTATTTCGGTCATAAAATCAACCATCAACCATTTTGTGTGACCAGTTTAAGAGTACAAATTATATATATATAACAATCATACACATTTACAAACAAAAGGAAAAGAAAAGAAAAAGCATGACCGAAAAAGGAATAGGCTGAAGCCAAGGCTTATATTTGCCTATCCTATACCTTCACTGAAAATAAGATTACCTGGAACATCAACGTTAAAAAGGAAAAAAAAATCAATGGGATGAAAGTAATCGTTGCTATATTTTATAATTTTCAATTATTTCACCTTTCAATGTTTTCTTAAACCTTAACAAAGAAGTACATGTCTTCAGCTCATCACTGAGCTTGTTCCACCAATTAACTCCTAAAACTGAAATACATCTGTATTTTATATTCGTTCTTGCTTTACCTAT